>NC_069124.1:5232712-5415212 GCF_026914265.1 Mya arenaria
TCATAAATCAATGTGTTTCTTTACTAAATAACCACACATTTTAAAATCTCGACAAATAAATAATGTAAACAAACATAGTGCGTCTGCAACAAGCGCCATCTTTGAAAGTGATCCTGGTCAGCAGACGCATGTTAAAAGGTCACAGTTAACTATTAGTATACATGTAAATTCTATGGAATTTGCACCGCAATATATTGTTTCAATTTCTAAAAAAATACAATTAAAGGGAGGAGTGTAGGATTATGATAAAAAAGAAGTAAAGCATACCTGCACATCCATTACTTTATCTGTTTAGACAAAAATAAAAAACACTCTTAGTTAGTGAAATCTTAATACAACTATCCATGTATTGAATAGCCTTTGTGTACACTTTTGCTTTCAACAATACTGGTATTGAAAATCCAAACGTTAAGAAGTAATGCAAGATGAGAACCTATTTCACATTATATAGTGAACCGCTTACGCACAACAATTCATTTAATAAGATACCACTCAGGTATAATCCCCGAATGTATATACATGACTATCAGTAGCATCAGTTGTGCGTAAATTTACCATGATGTGCGATTGCGAAAGTCTTAACCTCGAACTGCAGTTGAATACATCATTAAAGTGACTAATATAACAACTTTCTTTTGGTCGAGTTAACATTCATTCGGATAACATAAAACTCATTTCAATTAACTCGAGATTCGATTCAGTCTAAATTATGTTTTAAATGATAGTCGGTTATCGATTGAAAGCTTACTGAATTAAACTGAATCACTACATACTGTTCACTGGAAGGGCATACAGCACACTAGCCATGGTACCCTTGGGCGAAACTGGTGTGATTTCATGTATTATATGTATACGTCAATAGATCTGACAAATGGGTCACTGGAGTAAGGTAATAGGTTGTTATTATCACTTCAATCAAAGACTCATATTTCTGTTTGACGTAAACTCAAAATCAGCGTCTAGTCATAGGGAAACCGATTGATGTATCCCGCGGTCAGAGTGACGTAGGTTCATCAAAGTCAGCTGGCTATGCGTTATTTGACCTCATTCACACATCAGGTATTTTACTCAGTCTGATTATTATATTTATCATATGTTTAAGGGAACACTTCATGATACAACGCCTCAAAATATTTCTCTCTTTTTTTCAAAACGAGATATATTACACTTCTGATGAGAGGTAAAACTCATAGCTATTAAACATTCGATAGATCAAGTATAAGGTTTGTACAGTATTAGACCAAAGTAAGATTAGGCTTCTACAAACAATATGTATATGTCCAGGACTTACGTATTTATTACTTCTATAAATGTCATCGCTGTCATTTCCATATATACATACAATAAAGAGAAGCATCCCGGGCTACATACCTGCTGTAAATCCATTTTATTGACGCAGCAAACAGATTCAGTCACTTATAATTAATTGAAAAACAATAACTCTCGTATAACAGACTCTGGTAAGTTCATAATCCACACGATGCACGGAACGTTGTTTGAAGAGTATGTTGTGGCCATTAGCCGGCATGGACTCGAGGATACTGGATATATTGAATATTGAACTCTACGTCGCTCTGATGATGGGACGTCCAATAGAAGTCTTAATAGTTTGAGTTGGTTAAATAAGGCTGCATTTCGCATCATCGAATACTATCACTAACCCGGTGGTAAAACATGTGCTTTTAATACCTAGCTGATCATTACAAGATACATGATATATTCTTAACCCACATGCGATGATTACGTTGCTCTCGTTTCTATTTTGCTTTTAACTGTACATATATTTAGATATCAGCTCGATCTTTTACTTTATAAAGCAGCTTACCTCGTTCAAAGTATGTAAGCTATAAGGGCTACATTTGCAAATCTTGAATAAAACGATGACAAAAAAATCATGTCAATGAGAAGGCTATTTATTGTAAAAAAAACATGAATGAACTAAAAAACAATTCTTTTCAATAAGAAAAAGTAAAGCTACGCACACGTATACAGGAATAAGCTATAGGTGAATCGATGCATTGTAGTTCTGACATTGGCCAAATTAGTTTGTTTTTAGAGCAATATAATACATGTACATATCATGTTCGCAACTTCTATAATAAATAATATAAATATATATGTATATATATATACCTCTGGTTCAATGTATCTCCGGTACATGTTCATTTGTGAACATTAAAACATATCCATTCTATTTACATGTCCTTGGCATATTTAACTATTTTAATGCACTGTTTAAGTCAAAATATAATAAAAAAGCACGCTGTCGATTTCCAATGGAATTAGATCGATCCAAATGTATGCATATGGTTTAAACATTGGCTTTAAGAGCCTACGTATTGTAAATAAACAATGATTGTCGACATTAAACGCTTATTGTTCAACGCACTCGCCGTGGAATAAGAAACTGGACAAATATTAATGTTACGATGAAATAGAAAACTCTTAATAGTACTCACAATCGAAAACTATTTGTTTAACTGGACACTTATATTTACAAATCTTAAAGTTGTCTGTTATATAATTACAATGGCGCCGCAAAAGTCCCAGGATAGATCTTGCCTTTTTTTGAACAGTTTTACTCAATGACATTCATTATTCAATGTAAATTTCGGTCATTAAACAGACATTGCCATCGCGGAGCAATATTACCAACTTGGCATAAACTATACTTAAAGTTGACATTTAATTTGGTTTATTTTATGCAAATCATAAAGTAGCACCTTGTAAAACTACAAACTATTTACGTCAAAAATCTTTTGTTTTGGGTTTCAATAAATAAGTCAAAATCGAAAATCGTAAATTAATTTAATATAAATGATAAAGACTGTTAGCTTAAAATGACAAGAAGGTGCTAAACAAGGACTCATGAGTATCCTATGCTCATATGGATATTCTCTGCTCATACGCTTATCCTATTCGCATACGTATATCCTATGCTCATGTATGTATGTTATGCCTAAATGGGAGTCCTATGGTTATATATGTATCCTATTCTCATATGGATATCCTCTGCTCATACGCTTATCCCACGCACAAAATAATAATAAATTATGGATATTCTATGCTTATACATGTATCCTATGCTCATACATATAACCTATGCTCATACATGTATCCTATGGTCATATGGGTATCCTATGCGCGTATGTGTATCCTATGCTTATATGGGTATCCTATGCTGTTATGGATATCCTATGCTCATATGGATATCCTATGCTCATTTTGATATCCTATGCTCTTATGGATATCCTATGCTCTTTTGGATATCCTATGCTTATATGGGTATCCTATGCTCATATGTGTATCATATGCTAACACATGTATCCTATGCTCTCACATGTATCATCTGCTTATATGGGCATCCTATGCTCGCATGTGTAACCTTTGCCCATACGGATATCCTATGCTCATATGTGTATCCTATGCTCACACATGTATCCTATGCTCACACATGTATCCTATGCTCACACATGTATCCTATGCTCACACATGTATCCTATGGTCACACATGTATCCTATGCTCACACATGTATCCTATGTTCATATGGGTCTCCTATGGTCATATGTGTATCCTATGCTCACACATGTATCCTATGTTCACATGGGTCTCCTATGGTCATATGTGTATCCTTTGCTCACACATGTATCCTATGCTCACACATGTATCCTATGCGCGTATGTGTATCCTATGCTCATATTGGCATTCTATGCGCGTATGGGTATCCTATGCTAATATGGGTATCCTATTCTCATATAGGTATCCTATGCGCATATGCGTATCCTATGCTCGTGCGTGTATATTACGCCCACACGTGTATCCTCTGCTCATTTGGGTATCCTCTGCTTATATGGATATCCTATGCTCGTATGTGTATCCTATGCTCGTATGTTTATCCTATGCTCATATGGGTATCGTATGCCTATACGTATATGCTATGATAATTTGAGTATCCCATGCTCATGCGTGTATCCTATGCTCATATGGGTATCCTCTGCTCATAAGGGTATCCAGTGTTCTTATGTGTATCCTATGCTCGTACGGATATCCTATGCTCATATGGGTATCATATGCGCATGCGTGTATCCTATGCGCGTATGTGTATCCTATACTCGCATGTGTATCATATGCTCATACGTTTATCCTATGTGCATATGATTATCCTATGTTCATTAGGTTATTCTATGCGCATACGTTTATCCTATACTCATACGTTTATCAAATGCGCATACTTATATCCCATGCTCGCATGTGTATCCTATGCTCATACGTTTATCCTATGCACATACGTTTATCCAATGCGCATATGGGTATCCAAACTTCATACATTTACCCCATTATTATGGATGTATACATTGCTCATACGTTTATCTTAGGCTCAAATGGATATCATATGCGCATACGTGTATCCTATGCCGAAATGTGTATCCTATGATCATACGTGTATGCCATGCTTATGCGTGTATCCTAAGCTCCTGTGTGCATCCGATGCTTACACGTGTTCATATGCGCAAACGTTTATCCTATGCTCATACGTTTATTCAATGCGCGTATGTGTATCCTATGCTCCCATGTGTATCCTTTGCTCATACGTTTATCCCATGCGCATACGTTTATCCTATGCTCATACGGGTATCCTATGCGCAAACGTTTATCATATGCTCATACACTTATCCAATGCGCATGCGTGTATCCTATGCCAAAATCGGTATCCTATGCTCATTCGTGTAAGCCATGCTCATGCGTGTATTCTATGCTCATGCGTGTATCCTATGATCGCATGTGTATTCCATGCTGATACATTTATCAGATGCACATACGTTTATCCGATTCGCATGTGTTTATCCTATACTCATACAATGTTTATCCAATGCACATGTGTGTATCCTTAACACATACGTTATTCCAATGCATGTACTTGTATCCAATGCGCATACGTTTATCCTATGCGTATATGAGTATCCTATGATCATACGTTTAGTCCTATGCGTATATGTGTATCCTATGATCATACGTTTATCCTATGCGTATATGAGTATCCAATGATCATACGTTTATCCTATGCGTATATGAGTATCCTATGATCATACGTTTAGTCCTATGCGTATATGTGTATCCAATGATCATACGTTTAGTCCTATGCGTATATGATTATCCTATGATCATAAGTTTATCCTATGCGTATATGAGTATCCTATGATCATACGTTTAGTCCTATGCGTATATGAGTATCCTATGATCATACGTTTAGTCCTATGCGTATATGAGTACCCTATGATCATACGTTTAGTCCTATGCGTATATGAGTATCCAATGATCATACGTTTAGTCCTATGCGTATATGAGTATCTTATGATCATACGTTTAGTCCTATGCGTATATGTGTATCCTATGATCATACGTTTATCCTATGCGTATATGTGTATCCTATGATCATACGTTTAGTCCTATGCGTATATGTGTATCCTATGATCATACGTTTATCATATGATCATACGTTTAGTCCTATGCGTATATGTGTATCCTATGATCATACGTTTAGTCCTATGCGTATATGAGTATCCTATGATCATACGTTTATCCTATGCGTATATGAGTATCCTATGATCATACGTTTAGCCCTATGCGTATATGTGTATCCTATGATCGTACGTTTAGTCCTATGCGTATATGAGTATCCTATGATCATACGTTTAGTCCTATGCGTATATGTGTATCCTATGATCATACGTTTATCCTATGCGTATATGTGTATCCTATGATCATACGTTTAGTCGTATGCGTATATGTGTATCCTATGATCATACGTTTATCCTATGCGTATATGAGTATCCAATGATCATATGTTTATCCTATGCGTATATGAGTATCCTATGATCATACGTTTAGTCCTATGCGTATATGTGTATCCTATGACTATATATGTATTCAATGCCCCTACGGTTATCATATGCCCATATGGGTATTCTATGCTCATATGTGTATCCTAAGCTCATATGGATATTCTATGCTCGTATGTGTATCGTATGTGTATCCTACGCTTGTATATGTTTCTATGCTTATATGGATATCATAAGCTCGTATTGTTATTTTTTAACTTTTCAAAATCCATTTACACGACGACGTTTATAGTTCAAATCTAATAACATGACAACCAAATAAAATGTCATATTTGAGAAACAAGCGTATTTCATGAGTCAGAAATAAAATGTACAAGTGACCAATATAAGCAACACATCGTTTAAACAATATATTTCATTTTCAATGTAACGAACACATAGGCAAGAAACAATTTCTGTTGGCGAGTGTATCTTTGAAGTTTCTCAACATAAGGGGCATAATTGCAATTTAAAACATAGGCGAATATCTACAAAGTTGACGGAGTTTTATTGTAACGTCCTATTTCTTTTACAGATAACCACGTCTCTACATAATGTGATCATGTGGGATTAGACTCATCCTCGCACTTCCGATTCCTACGTGTCCTCGGCGCCACCGGGGTACCTGGTTCCGGTCTGTCTTTCATCTCTGTGTCTTTTGTGATGTTTAGTCCTGAAACGAAACAGGTTTGATAGAAAAGTTGATATTACACCCATCACGCGCTCAAATAATGGACGGTTAGACGCTGTTCAATCTTAATACTAACGATGGTCAATGCTAGAATGCACTATTTATATTTCAGAAAATACAAGTAAGAAGACAGCCGTTTTACGCTGTTCAATCTTAATACTAACGATGGTCAATGCTAGAATGCACTATTTATATTTCAGAAAATACAAGTAAGAAGACAGCCGTTTTTCTAGAAAAAGCTTACGGAAATTTCCGGTCTGTGGGTCTAATTGTGCCTGCATCAGCCTCGTTCTGAGTTCCTTCTCAATGTCATGTGCCGAAGTGATCAGCTGCAACATAAAGAAAAGATCCTTAGGGAGTCTATTCAGTACAGGATGGTAGCTTGTTTTGAAAAAGAATATCTTACCAGATGTGAAAAATCATGTATCTCACGTGATGCGCACAATAAGTCAAGACAAAGTTAGTTCGTTTAATAAATAATTTCCCTTTGAAAATAACTTCAGAAACGCACCAAAAGAGACCGACGCAAATGGAATTTAACAATTACTCATACATGTATTTTGATGTTAAATTGCTTTATACGTTTGTTAGAAAATAATGAATCCAATGAAAATAATGATAATAATAACATTTTTTTTTTCTTTTTGGAATTGCCAGTTCATGACAACCCGTTTATTTTATTTATTTTATAAATAATAACATACTGCAGGGTAGAACGCAAAAAGTGATAGTTTACCTGAGTAACTTCCTGCTCATTATCGATGTCTTTACGCTTCTTAAACTCTTCATTAATCTTCTCACGAATAACTAAAATTTCAGATTTACGAATATTTTAAAGAGTACGTTAAAAACAGTGTATACATACTGAGATGAAAACTAATGTTATCCTGTTTATTATTAGAGTAATTTTTAAAAAGCCGAATAGAAAAAAAAAGTTAACATAAGTCTAATGTCAAGCTATCGAACCTGAATTTCAATTTTCTACAATGTACTTTAGTTAGAGGTGAAATTTAATCAAGTGCTACACATCTTAATACACATCTGTCAATAAAATACGAGTAGATGTTTTCTACAGAAACACTTACAATAATATTTATGCGTAAAGCTACAGAAACAAGCTCAGTAGCAAAACGTTTAAACATAAACCCGGTTTAATGGCACTGGGTAAATGCCAAAGACATAGAACATAAAATCAAAAACAAGAAACATGGAAGAACAGCACAAAACTCCACAAGCAGCACAGTGCATACATACTATATATAAAAAACTAGGTATGTTTATCAAGGATTGTTAGGTACCGCCACAATAATAATAATTCACGAAAAAAAGTACAAACGAAAGCAAATGTTCGAACATTCAGCTTCGAAGTTCAAGAAAACGTAAGAAGAACAGGATAACCATTTTCTAATAAACGGTAAGGTGTTAATACATCTGTATCTAAACATATGCAACCTATTATGAACATCAAATTATTATTTTTGGCAACCTTATCTGATTCAAAGGTTTTGTGTTTAGTTTTATAGGGAAGTACAGTAACTACAATGGATTTTAAAAAAGTTCTTAAAGTTTATATTTTGAATTATTAGTTTGCAGTAAAAATTTAATTGATATTTTCACAGTTGCTATCTCACTAATAAAACTCCATATTTCAACGAAAAAGTATGAAATATTAGTACATAGTTTTTCTTATCCATTTAACTGAATAACACGAGTAGCGGGCATCAATCTCCTACGCAGTGATCGCTCCTGATAAGCAACCTAGATCTCTGCCACCACGAGCGAGTATAGCTGGAAAAAGTATCCCTCTTTTTTGGATAGTTTTATAACATTTCAATTATTCAAGCCGTGATGTCTATCCATGGTCATGTGATTTGCATGGTGGCAGTGATTACTGTACTGTACGTTAAGTAACACTTCGTGGAGTTTGACCAGGCATATATACCGGCTAATGCGCGATGGTCATCTTCAAATACGATTTTCCTTGTTCTATGCAGCTGCTTAAAAACGGACAGTACCTGAAATGATTATTTAATAAACAAATAAAGTAACTTTTAAGAAAGCATAATTACAAGTACGTATAAGCAACAGGGAATTGCTGTGGATCCCCAGACCTTAGTCCGTGTTGGAGCTCATCAAAGCACGATGCAGGCATACTCTACAGTTTAAATATAAAACGAATCAAAATGATTACTTAATCAAATATTCAATTAGACATGGACCTTTTATCTTATAGTTCTGTGATTTAGACAATGGCCGGAAAAGCAACGTGTAATCAAAGTTTATTAGTAGTATGTAACCCAAATCTGAACATTTATTTGGTCATTTGGTATCTTTGATTGACTGCTATTTGATTTCATTGTTTTAGTCTTTCTTTGACGATATGGTTATGCTTAATCGGGTCTTAAATTATAAATGTGACAGCACATGCATTTTTGTTTACAAAATTTCGTTATATTTTTAAACAAATTTTACATACCCTTGATCTGGCGGAGGACATGCCGTTGGCGATGTTTACATAAACACCGGTCAATCACCTTTCTTCCGTAGTGCGCATGCGTAGTTTACAAAATCTATGGAAACATGAATTTGTAGGGAGAAAAATATATTTTTCTTTTGATAATTTTATATTGATTTTGGTAAGTTAGACCTTCCGGCAGATGGTAAATGTACTGTTATCATAACTAACTGAAGTTTTCCGTGACTATTTTCCTCACAAATGTGTAGAGCACCTTTTCATATCAACATGTTTCGTACTTGATTCAGTTCGTATTTATTTAGTGTTTTAATTTAGTCATGATTTGTACTGTTTGACTTCCAATACCAAAAGCATTTATATTTGTGTTTTTCAAGATATGTAGTGAGTCCTCTGTGGGAAGCACAATTTCTTTGTGAAAATGCCGATCACAAAGATACCGATTGTGCATAAATTTGGGATTATCTCGCATACTCAAAGGCTAGAGCTGCAGGAGCGGCTTCTGAAACAGTCATACATACAGACTTTGAAAAGCCAGAAAGTACAACTACCAACAAGGTTTGTGTCATCAAATAAACATTCATTGAAGAATTACAGAACACTTTAGAATTATTTTTATTTCCTGTTTTTTTAATTATTTATAGTCTTTCAAATAACCCCTATGCTCAAAGCCCAAGACAAGAAAAAATCCTTCTATCTGCAAGATCAGACAAGCAAAAGAAATAGTTGGATATAAATAAAATGAAAAAAATACATAAAAATGCATAGACAATCATTTGTGTTTGACTAGTTGATGACATACATATGCACGTTTTGTTTCAAAAAGCCAAACCTGCAAAGGCAGAAAAGAAAAGGCTGCAGCAACAATAAATAAAGAAAACAAAAACTCAGCTGTATGGCTTTATTATATTTTGGGCAAGTACATTTTGAAAGAACCTTGCCCAACATGGCAGGTTGAACTGTTCAGCAAAAATATAGTTAGGACCAAAAGCTAATGGTATCATCTTATGAATTATGCCTGTATGTGTATTTTTATGATGTGTTGCTTTGTGACTGTTAAACAATTTTATTCAATCATTTTGTTTATTCCTCATTGTGTAGCAATACTTAATTCATGTTTACACTTTTTGTGGCATTTTTACTTATGATCAGGCAAAACAAGTAATCATCACGGGGTATTGGAAAAATTTATTATAGTTGAGTTGTCTTAATTTTCATGCACTAACTATTTCTAACTGTAAATGCAGGAATCCGTTAGAAGTATCTGAAGACTTTGTCCAGGAGTACAACAATGCCAAGTTGTTTGATGAGAATGTCCGGTCAGCGAGGATCACAGGTGGTCAGGATGAGCCAAAAGTCAATAAGATCTTGGAAAAGGCAGAACAGCTGGAACAAACAGCGCAGAAGATGTTGGAAAGGGCAAAGGTTATTATAATAATCCCTTTTCGATGATAAATGCTTTCCTGTTTTGCCATTGTTTTAAGTCTATGAATCATATCCATAGTAAATGATTCATAAAGTCTGACATCCAGCTTGAGCCTGGAAAGGTCATAGAAGAAAATACTATAGTCACCAAAACTGCACTCAGCATGCCTAGTGCTTTGAGTTGATATATTGACAGCGCAGAATTTGATTTAAATAAACATAACAACACTAATACATTACACATTTAATTAATATTTGAATTTCACAATCAGTACATGTAAGTCACTAACTGTTGATTGAAGAATATATGTTTGAATTTTCAACCATTTCACAGAGGAGGGCTGGTTTACGTGCTGGTGGCGCTGGCAGACATGTAAACTTGCCTTTGGCTTGGACAGACCTTGCCCAACTAGCTCAGTGTAGAGGAAAAATACAGGAAGGTGAGGTGGGGTATTCTCTTAATGAAGTTATATAACTTTCAGCTTCTCTGACCAAATGCAGTTTGAAGGTTCTTTGACACCTATTTGTTCTCTACTTGCAAAAAATACATATTGATTCCCCTCTGTGACCTCATAAACAAGTGCATTTATATTAGTGTCACAAAATCAGACCTGAAACTTAATCATAACAAATCAGAAGGAGCTTTTCAAATAACTATCAGAGAATAATCAAAACTATATACTTGTTGGTACCGGGTATTTGTTGGTTCCGGTGTTGTTTTTTTCAGAAGTTATAATAAAATCTGAAATATAATTCTCCTCATATCCTGTGTTTAGAAAAAAATATGCCTTCATTTTGTGGTATTGATAACGACCCTACTATATTTGAGCACCTACTTCACACTTACTCTAATCTAAGCTTTCATGTGAAACAAAAATTATTCTGCAGAATGCCTGGATGTGTTAACAATCTCACTGGACCAGTCCCCCCTGGACAAACAGCATGTACCGGCCCTTTTCTTCCTGGCTGAGACCATGCTGTACTGGCTGAGAACAGACGCCGTGCACCAACCTTACCTGCGCACGGGAGAAATTAAACTCCTCAAGGTGATTAAAGTCTTTTAATTAATGATACTGTTTTTATTCAATGAAAAAATATCACCTGGCATAGACCAAGGAGCATTTCCGGGTTTTATTGTTTTTTAGTGAGTATTCTTTTTTCACCATTTTGGGAGGGGGGTCAGGGCCTTTCTGATTGGAACGAATGTATCATTTTGACTAAAAATAAAAAAATGGAAATTCCTTGTTTTGTTAGAAATGAACAAAAAAAACCATTAGATTTTAATAGAATGTTAGAAACTGTATTACTTTAAGAATGAACATAGGTACTCTTCCATTCAGAAAATATTTGAGGGGTCCCTTGTGTTGATGAAATAGAATAAATAAATAAAATAAATTGTTGTTTTTTCACATTTAGGAATATGTATATGTCTTAGAATTGGGAGTTTGTCAGAAGAAACACTTAAAGTTGACTGCCTCTATTGTGGCTCATTATTTTTTGGGGTTCTTTCAGAAGGGATGGCTTCAAATCTCCGCTTATGATAAACTACAATTACTGTACTGCTTTCTACCCTAGAAACATATTTGACCTTGATTTACTAACACAATTATTGCCTATTTGCTGTGTTTGCGATTGGTTCTAAAACATAAAATAAAATACATGTATGTTATTTTATAATATGAATATATGAATGCATTTACAAACTTTTGGGGTACTTGTAACAGATGGGTCAGCTAGTGTTTTCCCGCCTATTTTACCACCACATGGCTGGACAGCTGGCAGGACAGAAGGAATTCAAAAACAGACTCTTCACATACCTCGATGGTATGGCATTTGAAAGTTATTCATTTACAATTGATATTTTTAAGTTACTGTGAAATAGTTGTGATATGTACCAAAATGCTAAACAAACAAGTCCCACTGAACTATTTTTTTGGATAATTTGGTATTCTTTCCAATATTCAAGAAAAAAAGATAACAAAGCATTTCCCTTTTGCAGTCTAGCCGTCTCTTAAATAGTCTATTCAGTTGAATTTACCTTTCTCCGTAAAGAAATGAAATTGCAACAAGATATAAAAACTTTCATGGGTTTGAAAAGACAAATCATGGTTTAACAAAAGTATTGTATCCTATATCTAGGTCTTCAGGACTGCCAAGAGGCATACAGCCCGTACCCTAACGCCCTGTTGTCCGTGCGTTTCATCATTACGGTTGGTAAGATCATCATGTCAGACACCCAGCTAGAGCCTGGAGAGGTCAAAGAAGGGGATAATGTGGTCACCAAGTCTGCACTTAGCAGACCAAGTGCTGTGAGTTGATATATTTAAAGGTTGCTTAGACTTCAATATTGAACATGTAGGGGATAATGTAGTCACCAACACTGCACTCAGCAAGCCCAGTGCTTTGAGTAAAAAAACGTATGTCAATATTTGAATATTGAACATGTAGAACATAATGTGGTTAAAAGGTCTGCCCAGTACCGTAACTCACAAGTGTTTTGTTTTATTCAAAGATGAAATATTGTGTACTGTACAATATAAAAAAACAAATATGGTATTTCTCAGATACATTTTATAGCATGTTCAAGAAATAATTTGGAGTGTTACAAATTTCTGATTCAGAGAAGTACGGACACAGGCAGGCGTACCTTCCAGTCAAAAGATCACACATCCCACACTTCTCACAGTGTAGCAATCAGTAGCAGTGTGCACGACCTTAGCCCTACCTTATGGCATGCCCTTGATGTATGGCGGTGCACAAACCATCTCAGTGGTGGACTTAAGGAAGCACTCATGGCCCTTAGTCATTGTGGCATGGGACTCGTCAATGAGTCTTGGTAAGAAATGTAACATAATATGTAAGTCGTAATATTGTTTATCACAGCCATTATTTAACATTCAGAGTCCATTACCTTCTTAAAGACCTTCCTATTTCAACTTCCAACAGGGTGGACAGTATGGTAGCACTACAGATTCTATCAGAGGCATCCAAGTCCAGTCTGATGGCAATGCGGGCCCTACACAGTCTAGCGTGTGGGTTCCGACCCCAAGAAACTGCACAGTCGTCCCCTTCCACTAGCCGCACAGAGAGCTCAGGTATGTGGAACAGTCATTATGTCTCCCCCTCTCTGGGGGAGACATATTGTTTTTGCCCTGTCCGTCAGTCCGGTAGTCCGGTAGTCCGGTAGTCCGTCAGTCCGTCCGTACGTCACACTTCGTTTCCGATCGATAACTGGAAAACCGCATGACCTAGGATCACCAAACTTGGTAGGGAGGTTGGTCATGAGGTGTAGAAGATCCCTATTGTTTTTGGGGTCACTAGGTCAAAGGTCAAGGTCGCGGCGACCCCCAATGTAAAAAACATTTCCGCTCAATATCTTGAGAATGGTTTGACCTAGGTTCACCAAACTTGGTAGGGAGGTTGGTCGTGAGGTTTAGAGGATCCCTATTGTTTTTGGGGTCACTAGGTCAAAGGTCAAGGTCGCGGCGACCCCCAATGTAAAAAACATTTCCGCTCAATATCTTGAGAATGGTTTGACCTAGGTTCACCAAACTTGGTAGGGAAGTTGGTCGTGAGGTGTAGAGGATCCCTATTGTTTTTGGGGTCACTAGGTCAAAGGTCAAGGTCGCGGCGACCCCCAATATAAAAAACATTTCTGCTCAAAATCTTGAGAACGGTTTGACCTAGGTTCACCAAACTTGGTAGGGAGGTTGGTCATGAGGTGTAGAAGATCCCTATTGTTTTTGGGGTCACTAGGTCAAAGGTCAAGGTCGCGGCGACCCCCAATGTAAAAAACATTTCCGCTCAATATCTTGACAATGGTTTGACCTAGGTTCACCAAACTTGGTAGGGAGGTTGGTCATGAGGTGTAGAAGATCCCTATTGTTTTTGGGGTCACTAGGTCAAAGGTCAAGGTCGCGGCGACCCCCAATGTAAAAAACATTTCCGCTCAATATCTTGAGAATGGTTTGACCTAGGTTCACCAAACTTGGTAGGGAGGTTGGTCGTGAGGTGTAGAGGATCCCTATTGTTTTTGGGGTCACTAGGTCAAAGGTCAAGGTCGCGGCGACCCCCAATGTAAAAAACATTTCCGCTCAATATCTTGAGAATGGTTTGACCTAGGTTCACCAAACTTGGTAGGGAAGTTGGTCGTGAGGTGTAGAGGATCCCTATTGTTTTTGGGGTCACTAGGTCAAAGGTCAAGGTCGCGGCGACCCCCAATGTAAAAAACATTTCCGCTCAATATCTTGAGAATGGTTTGACCTAGGTTCACCAAACTTGGTAGGGAGGTTGGTCGTGAGGTGTAGAGGATCCCTATTGTTTTTGGGGTCACTAGGTCAAAGGTCAAGGTCGCGGCGACCCCCAATATAAAAAACATTTCTGCTCAAAATCTTGAGAACGGTTTGACCTAGGTTCACCAAACTTGGTAGGGAGGTTGGTCATGAGGTGTAGAAGATCCCTATTGTTTTTGGGGTCACTAGGTCAAAGGTCAAGGTCGCGGCGACCCCCAATGTAAAAAACATTTCCGCTCAATATCTTGAGAATGGTTTGACCTAGGTTCACCAAACTTGGTAGGGAGGTTGATCATGAGGTTTAGAAAACTCCTATATTTTGGGGGGTCACAAGGTCAAAGGTCAACGTCGCTGTGACCTCTAATGTAAAAAAATATTTCCGTGCAATATCAGGAGAATGCTTTGATCTAGGTTCACCAAACTTTGAAGTGAGGTTGGTCATGATGTCTAGTTGATTTTGCAATCAGTTGGTCAAAGGTCAAGGTCACTGACCTTGAGGTGAAGAACCGGTTTCTGCTCAATAACTCAAGAACGTTTACACCCAGGAACTTCATACTTGGTATGCCAGTTAGTCATGACTAGTTGATGGCCCCTATTGATTTTGGGATCCATCATTGATTATTTCTCACCTACGACCACACAATGGGGGAGACATGCGCTTTTTCAAAAAAGCAATCTCTAGTTTAAATTAGGCTTTAGGTTATATAAGCCATAATTTTAACCTTAAATTGCTATTCATGTTGAACAAAGTTACAAAACCTGCTATGTAGAGTCAAAACTAAAGTCAAATGAACTTTTTACTAGTGCCTAGCTTACTGATTTTTGGCCGATTTGGACATTTGTTGTAACTGCAGGTAGTAGGCCTGATTGTCATATATTGTGTAGACTCTTTTCATATTTTATCAAGCAATTTTAGCTCGACTATTTGAAGAATAAGGAGAGCTTTACTACTCACTCTGGCGTCGGCGTTGGCGTTGGCGTCACACCTTGGTAAAGGTTTTGCATGTAAGCACCGTTAAGTCATTATCTCAGTAAATACATCAGTTATTGCATTGAAACTTTGGATATGTATTCCCAACTATATTACATACTAGATTAATGAAGTTAGATAACAATTATTTGAATATAATGCAAATAATTGCCCTTTATTATTCGACTTAGAAATTCTGGTTAAGGTTTTGCGTGTAAGCACACATAGGTTAATATCTCAGCAACTGCTTGAGGTATTGCATTGAGACTTTATACAATGATAGTCAACCATCCAACCTACTTAATTAACCAAGTAAGATAACTCTAGTTTGCACTTAATGCAAAATAATTGCCATTTAATATACGACTTAGAAATTCTGGTTGAGGTTTTGCATGTAACCACATTTAAGTCAATATCTCAGCAAATATATCATGTATTGCATTGAAACATTAGATATATGTATTCCCAGATAACACTATTTGGAATATAATGCAAATTATGGGTCTTTATTATTTGACTTAGAAATTCTGGTTAAGGTTTTGTATGTAAGCACACAATGGTACTCAACCATCCAATCTACTTAAATAACCAAGTAAGATAACTCCAGTTTGCATTAAATTAAAATAATGGCCCCTTTTTTATTCAACATAGAAATTCTGGTTAAGGTTTTGCATGTAACCACTTTTAAGTCAATACCTCAGCGAATACATCATGTATTGCATTGAAACATTACACACAGGCTCCCATCTATTTAACCTTCTAATTAATCAAGTAAGATAACTCTTTTTTATAATATATAATTTTTGCCCCTTTATTATGCGACTTAGAAATTCTGGTTAAGGTCTTGCATGTTAGCACCTATAGTATAATGTCTCAGCAACTATTTGATGTATCGCATTGAGACTTTATACAATGGTATTCAACCACCCAACTTAATTGAATAACCAAGTAAGATAACTCTATTTTGCAAATAATGGCCCTTTATTATTAGACTTAGAAATTCTCGTTAAAATTTTGCATGGAACCACATTTATGTTAATTTCTCAACACACCATGTATTGTATTGAAATCTAATCTAACAGTGATCCATGCATGTTTCGCCAAAACTTTTCAATCCTTACATTGAAAAGCGGCGGAATAGTCGAGCACGCTGTCTCTGTGACAGCTCTTGTTTATTTTATATATAGCCTATTGCCATCACTTGATGGTACTTTTATTATTTTGCTTAGTTAGTTCATTTCCCATATATTGATGTTGAATGGATTTTTCAAGCATGAAGATTAAAGGATATAGTTACTTGTTTTAATTTCGAGAAGGTTTAATATGGGTATTTTGGGGGTAATTTATCAGGCCATACTTATAGTCTAGTAAATTGTTCATTAAACCAATGTTTGCTAACTATAAAGTATTGCAGTGCAAATTTTAAACTTTACAAATATGACCAAAACAAGAGTCTAAAAGAAGGACCATTTAAAATGAAGCATGCTGCCTACAGAAAGCAAGTATGCCTTAGTTTAAGTTGTTTTTAATGTGGATTTAGTATTGTCTTATTATACACAACCTCGCCTCTTATTTTAGAAACAAAATTAAAGAAGAGCTCATCTGGTAGGTATCTATGGCACAGCTGTTTTTTGTTGATGCATTTTTTGGCCAAAATTTATGGTTGGAGTTTACTGTATGGCTTCAGATTTTGCATGCTCTTCTTATAATGTGAATTTAAAGCATATTACTGATAAGCATGAATGCAATTTGTGTGTTTGTATTACTGACTGTCATTCATTCATAATTATATTGTCACTTTTTTATTTATTTATTTATTATTTAAGTATGAATTTGCTAACATTATAATGATCCAAATAACATTATATTGCTCCAAACACTTTACATCAAAATTTCTATCACCAGTAAGTGATTATTGACTTGAGGTGTCATGTGTTTGTTTTTTTATATGAACATTAAACTCTTGTGTTTACACCAGCAGTTTAAAGCTTTAGCTCAATTTAAGTGTTCAATTTCAACAAATTGCTGTGACTCTCATGATACACTGCGTGACTTTGCAGTTAGTCCAAACCCGACTCAGAATAAAAAAGTTTTGAGATTTGGTATGCAATTTAGTTTCATCTAGTCTAGAACAAGATTGAAAATAGATAGTGAACTAACAATGTTTAAAAACTAGTTATTATGTCATAGTCACAGCACTCACTACCTGAGCTAATATGAAGCAGAGCTCTCGTGTATAATTTTGATCACAAAGGTAGTGGGTGAAGTAACTGTAATCTATCCGCCTGTTCAGTTAATGAACAGTTAAGCTCCACCTACTTGATACCGATATGGGAGATAATGTATAGGTGAAAACAAAGGAAATCATCTCAAACATGATAGAAAAATAACTTGGCTGTTCTGTCTACCAATGGTACTTTGTTTCCGATCTGTGAAGACAGTGTTACATGCAAATAAAACACATGTAGAAATCTGAACTTCGTCAAGTTGGATAAAATTTTCGTAAAATTTGATTACTTTTTAGAAGTTCTAATAAATTAATTGTGAATTGTGAATCTATATATGTTACATGTTTGTCTTTATGTGCGTGTGTGTGTGAATTTGTGAAATCCAATGGTGTCAGGCTTCTGTTTAACTTAAGGTAAGCCATCACAATACAACACATTTCTCATGGTAAAGTTTCATTTTAAAGTTACAAAATGTAAAGTTTGAATATTTAAGTATTCACTGAGAGCTTTTTAGCTCGACTTTTCGAAGAATAGGTGGGCTATACTAGTCGCCCCGGCGTCGGGGTCCGGTTAAAGTTTTAGGGCAAGTTGGGATTTTCACTTATAAGTCCAATATCCTACATTCAATTGACTTAATATTTCACACAGTTGTTCAGGGCCATCACATGATGAGGTTAGATAACTCCATATTATTCTTTACACAGATTATGGCCCCTGATTGACTATGGAACTTGGGTTAAAGTTTTAGGGCAAGTTGGAATATTTATTAATAACTTCTATATCCTTTGTTCAATTAACTTAATACTTCACACAGTTGTTCAGGACCATCCCAAAATGAGGTTACATAACTCCATATTATCCTAAATACAAGTTATGGCCCCTGATTGACTTAGGTTAAAGTTTTAGGCCAGGTTAAAGTTTTAGGGCAAGTTGGGATTTTCACTTAAAACTTCAATACCATTCATTCAATTGACTTAATACTTCACACAGATGTTCAGAGCCATCACATAATGAGGTTAGATAACTCCATATTATCTTTTATACAAATTATGGCCCCTGATTGACTATGGAACTTAGGTTAAAGTTTTAGGGCAGGTTGGGATATTGTTTAATAACTTCTATACCCTTCATTCAATTGACTTAATACTTCACACAATTGTTCAGGACCATCACCCAATGAGGTTACATAACTCCATATCCTTAATACAAGTTATGGCCCCTGATTGACTTAGGTTAAAGTTTTAGGCAAGTAAAAGTTAAGAGCAAGTTGGGATTTTAATAAAAAAAACTTCTATACCGTTCATTAAATGCACTTAATAAAATCCAAAATTATTTACGACCATCTTACAACAAGAAACATAACTCCATTTTAAGCCTAAATACAAGTTATGGCCCTTGAATTATTATTATTATTTTTTATTTTATTTTTAATTTCCTTTGAAAGGCATATTTGTATATTCTTAACCACATTTTCATAATGGGAAATCAAGTTATTTGAATGACTTGCGTCATTGTTTGGGTGGGCTGGTGGGAGGGCAGCATCAAAGCCATCTTAATATGTATCAAATAATTTTAGTTTGGTTTGACATAAAGAGACCAAACTTGGTATTATTACATCGTTAATGTATTCTTAGTCAAAGCGGCGTAGTCGAGCGCGCTGTCTTACGACGGCTCTTGTTTTATATTTGGTAGGCACTATGTTATGTAGAAACAAATTAATAAAATTGCTAAATAATCATATGAAAGTTTTGTTTCATTAGCTTCCTATAATATATCATAACATAGTAGCGTCTTTATCGTGTTATTCAAAAATATTCCATGCAAAAATAATGTAATGGTTGAACAATGTAAACTAAACATAGAAATAATCATGATGTTCATATGGTGGCATCCTAATGATGGATGGCCTACCTTAGTACTGTTTTAATCATTAGAAAACAATGTCCATCATTTTGCTGTTTTTACATGTATATAATGTGTAGTATCATAAGAACCCCCACAAGCAGAAATAGGGTTTATTATCAGAATTCATATGATTGGAAATAGTATGGATGGTACCTATTTGTCCATTATGTTTTGAAGGTAAACCGTACCTATTTTTAAAGTGTTCAGTATTTAGCATGAAGCCAAGAACTGACAATTTCAAACACTAATGTGTATATGGCCTATTTCTGCTTCATGCAGCTCATAACAATGTATACTTGTATACATAGTACTCTTTTGAATAATTGTGCAGTATGCCTACCACCTATTTAAACTAACACTTTACTTGACTTAATGTACCATACATATACATAACATGATAAGATAACTATGTAAGTAGTGGACATTCTTGCAAGATACATGTACAATAATCTTTATTTAGAGTCAGATATATATTAACAATAAACATTAGCATGTTGAGCTATTTTCTGACAATGCAGCACTTTGAATCCGCTTGTCCTAACACTCACTTGAAAACAGATACAAATTCTGAATATACACATTATTTAAGATAATGAATAAAAAACAAACAGAAAGTATAAAAACAACTTTTAAATTCTGAATTCTCAGAACAAGTACAAATGTAATAAGTATTTTTGGGTTTTTTTCTCAAAAATTTCAAACGAAAGACAAAGCTTTTATTTAGATTCCAAAACATACATGCTGAAAAAAATGAATATTGCATAATAACCTTCCTAACAATTCTTGTACATGTATTTTCACAGAAAGTTACAGTATGGAGAGTTCAGAATCGAGTCAGGAGCGACCGGAGAGCCAGTCTCGTGTGAGCGTAGCAAGCAGCAAACCGACACTCAGTGACATCTATGAACGCAGCGAGGAGGGTGACTCAGACAGATACCGGAACTCGGGTCAGTAAATGAGGGTGATTGGGATGTTGTTAGTCCATAGATGTCTATGTGTTTGTACCTATTTGAAGAATGATCATAACTCTTATTATCCAAATATCCCAAGGTTACCTCCCTTTGATGTCTATGATGTTATTAGCTTATTTTACTTTGTTTGAGCATAATTTAAAAAAATATATATATGGGCAGTGTTCTGCCAAGGATTGAAAAAGATGGGGCCGAATGGCCCAGCAGTCATGAAAATTAGGGGCCATTTTCAAAAGTGAATGGCCATGACCTTTGCCAGGGGAAAAATGAAAACTTGTAAATGAAAGTGTTTTATTTACCCATTATATACATGGTGTAACATCCACATGACATCAGTATTCTCAAATATTGGACAGAACCACAAATGAGACACAATGTTATATGTTAATAAACAGTTTCACATGTTAATGTGTTGTTATGTTTTATAACCCTTCCATCCCAGGAACATTTTCCTCTGTTTTGCATTCCTCCAATGCACCAAGGCCTCATTGAAATTAAATTTGTTTATATATCTCCCCCCTCTATATTTTTATGACAAGCAGGTCATCCACAACCTCTGGTGATAGCCTATTCCTCTGTGAGGTTTTTACAAAGTTTTGGGCACTAATGTGAACCCCTTTCACAGTCTGCTGTGTGTACTGGTGCAGACAGGGCTAGTTCAGCAAGGGTCAGTAGGTTTGGGAATGTATCTTTATAATGTTTCTGCAGAAGAAACCACAATAATTTACAATTTAGTAAAAAAAAATACACTACCCCTCGCGCTTGGATAGTTAAACGTAAACGGACCAATGAAAATCGTTGTTTTATCGAATAAACGCTGTGCTGTAAAACTTCTGCAAAAAGAAATTGATTAAGTCAAAACGGCTCTTCGAAAATTCGATTAAATCAAAACGGCATTTCGAAAAACGGGCGCGCCAATCGGCCCATCTACAGGTATTTTGCAAGGGCGCGTCCTTGGCAGAACACTGTATGGGCATTGGATTTCTTTTGACAACAATGATAAGATTAAACAATGCTTTAACTTGTTTATGGTCTTTGATCAGCTGTGCATATTTATTGCAAAAGCCACATTTGCTAAGTTACCCCACTGAATTTTTGTATTACAGCACCTTAACTTAAATCTGGATTACAGGACAATATTTGAACCTAGAGAAGACTTGCTTATCACACTTGTAAGTCATTCCCTAAAATGAGATTATGTTAAACCAAAACAAATTTGATGTTTTTGCAGGCTCCAGTAAAACCAAGCGTGGTTCAAGTGAGATAACATCTTCAATGAAGACAAATGATCCAGATTCTTCGCCTCCTTTCTCTCTGTCTCCAGACAAGAAGTAAGAGTTCAATGCTATGTATGCAACCTTTGAATCAAACTTCAATACCTATCTTTAACGGTTTTTCCAATGATAATAGTCAAAGTAATGTCATCCCTTTGATGCATGTCAAGCGAGTCGTCTGTATATTGAATTTTTTTTTCTAAATTTCGCATATAATTATGTCCCTTAATGACTTTGGATGTTATTTTTACATTTGTTCATGTCTTGATATTTGTTTGTATGCAGTGATTTTCACTGTGTATCTCACAAATTACCCTTATTTTTGTATGTATGATTGTGTTTCAGGGAAAAAGCAGGAGAGGAGCCAGGTTACCTACAGAAGCGTGAGGTTTCATTCGAGGCTCACAAGGAGATGGAGAAGTCTGAACCACTCAGGCGACTTACACCTAAATCCACACCTGGGTTGGCGATTTTTCAGATTATCATTGTGATATGCTTAAATACACTCATGTGTTATATTCAAGTGTGCATCAGACATTAAACATAAAACAGAGAAAAGCGGATTGTATACAGGAATATACCAGTATAGGCTGAATTTCTTAATAAGCGTGATGCTTGCCATGATTTACAGTACTGTGTTTCCATGAATTTAAGTGTTCACCAGCGTTCTGACTAAAAATACAAAACATTAATGAATTAATGCATATATCACTAATACCCTATTGTCTTCCTACAGTCGAGCTGTCACGCAGGGATCCCGCACTACAGCAGGAACAGGAGAGAGCATGTTTCCCCCAGGAACGGGTTACCAGGCTGAGGCAGGAACCACACTACCCAGTGGTCGAGCTTCCGAAGCCAGCACCGTACAGACTTACACTAACACTGTGGTGAGTGTTTTGTGTGATTCCCTGTTCGTTGAAATGGTTTATTAGCAAATTGCCCATACATACATGCTCTGTATTGAAAATGAACACAAGAGCCATGCCAGTCGAGCATAGGCCCTCATGAGCCTCTTGTTTTTACAGCTATTCATTGAAATGGTATAGCAGGAAATGACCCAGAAATACGTTATGTTTAAGTGTTGTAATTCAGTATGATGCAGTAATGGAACATTTACTTAACTGTTTCGATATGTTAGGAGAAGTATTTTTCTTCAAATGTGAAATAATAAATTTGACACAAATTCATGAAGAAATACAAAAAAATAATAGTTTAAAAAAATATTTTCAAAGTTTATTACCTGTGCTTCAGAACCCTGAGATGCCAGGTATAAATGGCTGGCACTGGGAAGTTGCGATCACATACACGGACATCCTTGGCGATATCTGTCTCCATGGCAGCAGTGCAGAGATCCAGAAGATGGCACTGATGGGGATGAACAGGGATATCGCAGACCCATTCAAGCGGGGCTACACAGTTGTGCCTTTACACAGTGCAGGGCTGCTGGACCTGGCGTTCTTTAGGGCGATGACTGAGACTAAGGATGGAGGTATGGCAATCAAACAAGTTTGGGGTGTGATTTTATCCTTTACTCTGAAAATTTCCAAAGCTTATGTTTGTAGACTGCCATGTCAATGCTTTGCGGAAACCAACATACACTAATGGAAATTTTGATGGCTAGTGACCCCATGTTATTTTGGTATTATTCAAAAGAGTTTAATGCGTAGATGTAGAAAATCTAAATATAATGCCGATTAACACACTATTTTGACCTTAAAAGATTGAAAAGTCAGTCATTTCACTTTTGATTTTTTTTTACAAAGAACAAAAATACAAACTGCCATAACATTACCTTTAATGCTTTTTCGGTCATTTACCGTATTTTCTCGACAGGGAAATTGGGTCCCGGTTTTTAGTCTTATAAGCGAGTCGATAAAATATTAAAAAAAGATTCAAGTCAAAATCAATAATATTTTACATAGGGTATTCGACTAACCGGTATATCGTCTGCTGATGCAAGTATGGGGCGATTAAGTAAACAACACGAAATCTCTTCACCGCGCGTGCTCTGACGTCACACAGTGTACCTTTTGATCTGGATTTTTTCTCATGGGGCGTGTCTCAGTTTAATTAGTTTGACAGATATATCAGAACAGTAAATTGGAAACTTAATATGATGTAGGTACCTAACTGCCAATTTGATTATGCATACAAATGACAATCCAAATCTAAATCCGTTGTGATTGTCGCAAATCAAGGGACAACATTGTCTATTGCTAAACAAACACCTATTCATGCATTGCCTAGGCTTTTCGCAGTTTTGTTATTGAAGCCATTTATTTTCATAGTGTTAATTACGGTTCATTGATCGCAACATAACGGTCAATCTTTTGATTTTAATTGGGTTAACCAAAATTATTTCAATTTCGATACTTAACGTCCTGTCCTCAAACCTTTAAAAACGCGTGACCATGTACTAATTATTAACCTACCTCCAAATAGAGAGCTCACAGTTGCCCGCCATTTTCTTCAAGCAAAACAACAAATTTACCGAGAAAGTCGATAATTGTCTGTTGACCTTGAACATTTTCACACATTTGGAGGAATAAAAAGATTTAGATTTGATTAAAAATTGACCCCGTCTGAACGAGTCGAAACAAAAAGTGACAGATTTCATGGGCAAAGTTAGGGGGTCTTCTTATAAGCGGATCGCCTTATAGTCGAGAAAATACGGTATTTTACATATAAGTAATCAATATGCAAGACCCTTTCAAATGATCCCAAAACTACATAGTCATCAGGCATCAAGATTTAACATTATTACAGGCATCAAGATTTAACATTATTACAGGCATCAAGATTTAACATTATAACCAATGGCTCAATGAAATGACAAGCGTGTTTGTACTAAGGTACCTTACATGTTGTTTTTTTAGTTAAGTTTATCAGACATATAAAATTTCACATTTTATGTGTAAAGTGAGTTAACACTTAATAACAGGTACAACATTTGATTCCTCTGCTCATGGATTGTTTATGACTGCAACTTTATCTACTGTTTGAAATATGACTGAGTAAGTCATTCTTACATTGGAATATTATACTGAGAAAATATGCACTAACAAAATATGTTGAGTAGGAGACTAGGGGTTCATCACTTCTGTTAAAACAAGTCTTAATTTAAAACAGGTCCAAATGACTGGAGTTGGCGTATTCGTTATGGTGCTGTTCAAGCAATTGTAAAGATCTGCCGCTGTCTCGCCAACGACAAGAATCGTGAGGGTATTCGTAACGCTGCCTGGAACATGCTGCTAAGGGCCCACTCACAGGAGAAAGATGAGCGAGTTCTGGAGGCGTTAAAAGTCGGACAGGTGAAATATTTGCTTCTTTTTTGTGGTATACAAAAAACTTCTATATTCTAACATACAGTGTTGCCAACAGGAGAACCTTCAGTGATTAGTTTCAAAATAAGATGAGCCTCATGAACCAAGATGTGATCTTTTAAGGGCTTTCGTTTTCTCAATGATTTGATATTCTTGACATAAAACTGAAAGGGACTATTTTAGTTCATAATCTTGATGTGATTGCACTGATAATCGATCAAATAATCATTTAAAGTCATATATTCAATCAATATGTTGTCTTTGCCTATACAGGTTCACACAGATTTGGAAAGTTATCTTAACAAGCGTCTGACAGTCACACAATACACCCTAGGCTCCAAGGTTGCGGACGGCCTAGCCACCATCTACCTACCCCCTCTCCCTCCCCCAGTTGACCCCTACTCCCCACCAAGGAGGAAGGAGATGACCCCATCCCCAGTTAAGGCTACTACAACCTCACAGGAGTCTGTTGTTCAGCCTCGGGAGAAACACAAGCCTGCCAGGACTTCCCTTAAGTAAGTGACATTATTCCTTTTGTTGGGTTATCAAGTTTAAACAAACTTGTTACAGTAAAACTGTGGTCGTTCGAACAAGCGGTCATTCAAGAACCGGCGTTCCCTCGAGGTCGGAGCTTGGTCCCAAACAATTTTCCTTCTAGTTTCATACAAAATATAACTACGCTGCATTGAAACCTAATTATGCCAAGGAGTCGAGCAATATAGTCGGTCCCAAGTACACAAATTATGCACAAAACCTTATCGCTTCTTCGAGGTCATAATTTCACACTTTTTCCCGAATGCTTGTTCCAATATAGCAAACAATTCGCAAGTTGTAAAAATTGCAATGACAGTTGAAAGGCAATTTGATAATGTGTGAAAAACCATTTATCACTGTTAACACATGACCAATATTAGTTGATATGGGCATTTCAGATGATAATTATGAGAAGTTAATGACCAGAAGTTAATTGTGAAAAATGTAAATGAGTAATAAAAATATGAATAAAACACTACCATATCGGAATCTCTGAAAATAATTCCTTCTTGTCACTTTGAAACTGACAAGATGCGCCAATCAACAATCATTTTGCGAAACTTAAATCTGACTAATGCCATAATATGTACTGTCATTTAAATGTTGCTTGTTACGAAAATGTGCTTTTTGTTAAAAAAAACATTTCTATTTATTCATTTATTGTTATTTCTTTTGCATTTTACATTTAGTTTACGACAGCCTTTGAACATATGAGCGATTTCCACAACACAACACATAATCAGTGTCTTAGTAAACAGTCGGTTTGACGAATTCATACTTATAATACACTGAAAGATATTTCATAACAGACTGGAAAATTGAAATTCGGGTCATTCGAAACATCGATTCTTGAGGTTTTGACTTGTCCCTGGCGTCCTTGAGCGATGGCAATTTTACTGTATATAATAAAATGTTTGCCTATGATTGCATTTCCTAGGATTCATGGCAATAGACAAGGTGAAGGTCTTTCACTTGTTTGTGCTTTGTCATTGGATAGTATATGGAAGTTGGAACTATTATAAACATGGAAATGGCTGTATTTATTTTACAAAACATAGATTTGGCTGCTTAGCACGGACTTGTTTTAAAAACCAAGAAAATTCAGATATATACATTTATTGATATGGCATTATCAACAGTTGTTACTATTAATTTACTTTTATCTCCCCATTTCAATTCTAGGGAGGAGATAATGCTGGCCTCTGCCCTGTATGAGCCTCCAGTGTCATTCAGCACCCGCACCAGTTTTGACCTCCGCAGGATAGTCGAGGACCAGGTTCACAATCTTATATTCCTGCATTGTAGATTTCATGACAGCTGTTGACCAATGCATAATACATTGAACATGTTTTGCTGTAATTTGATTATAACATTTTAAAAAGATGAGGAAAAATTATTAAAGGTATTTCTTAAAATAATTGACGGTATAAGAAACTGTTACTCATTACTTTGTGAAATTTCAAATCGTGATATTTATTGTAAGAACCTGTAACATTAATTGTAAGGACCTGTAACATTTATTGTAAGGACCTGTAACATTTATTGTAAGGACCTGAAACATTTATTGTAAGGACCTGTAACATTTATTGTTAGAACGAACCTGTAACATTTATTGTAAGAAACTTGTAACATTTATTGTAAGGACCTGTAACATTAATTGTAAGAACCTGTAACATTTATTTAAGAACCTGTAACATTTATTGTAAGAACCTGTAACATTTATTGTAAGGACCTGTTACATTTATTTTAAGAACGAACCTGTAACATTTATTGTAAGAACCTGTAACATTTATTGTAAGGACCTGTAACATTTATTGTAAGGACCTGTAACATTTATTGTAAGAAACTTGTAACATTTATTGTAAGGACCTGTAACATTTATTGTAAGAACCAATTACATGTTACAGTGGCGAAAGGACCTACAAGCAGAGTTAGATAATGAAGAGAAGGATCGACAGAAGGCACTTCGGGAAAATCAGGCTGCAGCGGAAGAGTTTGAGGCCGGGATAGAACAGAAACGACTAGATAAATTTGCCAACACGCTGAAAAAACAGGGCAATGAGGCCCGGCAGTGAATAGACTGTTGTACACAGGAAGAAGGGGAGATTGTTATTGGATCTAATAATTGATTGGATTATTTTTTTATGACAGTAGAAATAAGAAGTTCATCTTCAATTTACAATCACTGCTGTTGGGGGGAAATGTATAAACATACGTAAAAGATAATATAAAGAACGAAAAATTAAATTGGAAAATTCCTTGATACAATGTTGTAGGCGGACAGAATTAATAATGTTGATTTTGCTTATTTGCTGAAGAAACATTGCAGAAGTTTATAAGTTAATGGTGTTTGTGATTGATTTGGTATTGAGAAGGAAACCTAATCAAATTTTTGAATAGTACATGTAGACATACAACAGCATGTTTTTTTAAAGAGCCCACCCTCTGCTGAGTACTAGTAGTTGTTATGGAACGATGTGAACCAAACCTGTATTAAAGATAGTCTGAGTTATTTCAAAGATGTCATTAGCATTTTTCTGTGATATGTTATTCTATTGTTTATACAATTTGTCCCTTTTTATCAGATGTGTGCCTTATTATTTTGTTTACAATTTTTCAGTATGTTATAAATGCCGGGTTTTGTTTTTTAAGCTATATCATTAAACTGTTACTTCATAAGCTATTTTTGTTGTATTTTTCATTAACACAGTTTACACTAAGCATTGATTAGTTACCTGTATTCATATATTAGATATGGTACATCAGTATTAACATATCTCTACTTGGCTTTCACAAAGTGATCTTTTAACAATGTTTCAGTAAACCTGTCCAATCAATCACCAAAGCCTGGTAAAAGCGAATTGCACTTTAGTCTGAAAAATATGAGTGGGATTCACCTCAAGTCTAAATTGAAAATGAATGGAACTTCATCTTAGTAAAACATAATTAGGATTGAACCACTGTATGGTAAACATGGATGACTGCACCTCAATCTTGTTAAGTTTGAGCGAAACTGCATCTCAGTCTGGTAAACATGAATGGTACTGCATCTCAGTCTGGTAAACATGAATGGTACTGCATCTCAGTCTGGTAAACATGAATGGTACTGCATTTCAGTCAGGTAAACATGAATGGTACTGCATCTCAGTCTGGTAAACATGAATGGTACTGCATCTCAGTCTGGTAAACATGAATGGTACTGCATCTCGGTCTGGTAAACGTGAATGGTACTGCATTTCAGTCTGGTAAACATGAATGGTACTGCATTTCAGTCAGGTAA
The DNA here is from genome assembly GCF_026914265.1 of Mya arenaria. Classification (NCBI taxonomy): domain Eukaryota; kingdom Metazoa; phylum Mollusca; class Bivalvia; order Myida; family Myidae; genus Mya; species Mya arenaria. The sequence goes on from NC_069124.1 coordinate 5,261,959, forward strand.
ATATGAATGGTACTGCATTTCGGTCTGGTAAACATGAATGGTACTGCATCTCGGCCTGGTAAACATATATGGTACTGCATCTCAGTCTGGTGAACATGAATGGTACTGCATCTCAGTCTGGTAAACATGAATGGTACTGCATTTCAGTCGGATAAACATTAATGGTACTGCATCTCGGTCTGGTAAACATATATGGTACTGCATCTCAGTCTGGTAAACATGAATGTTACTGCATCTCAGTCTGGTAAACATGAATGGTACTGCATCTTAGTCTGGTAAACATGAATGGTACTGCATCTCAGTCTGGTAAACATGAATGGTACTGCATCTCAGTCTGGTAAACATGAATGATACTGCATCTCAGTCTGGTAAACATATATGGTACTGCATCTCGGTCTGGTAAACATGAATGATACTGCATTTCGGTCTGGTAAACATGAATGGTACTGCATCTCGGCCTGGTAAACATATATGGTACTGCATCTCAGTCTGGTGATCATGAATGGTACTGCATCTCAGTCTGGTAAACATGAATGGTACTGCATTTCAGTCGGATAAACATTAATGGTACTGCATCTCGGTCTGGTAAACATATATGGTACTGCATCTCAGTCTGGTAAACATGAATGTTACTGCATCTCAGTCTGGTAAACATGAATGGTACTGCATCTTAGTCTGGTAAACATGAATGGTACTGCATCTCAGTCTGGTAAACATGAATGGTACTGCATCTCAGTCTGGTAAACATGAATGATACTGCATCTCAGTCTGGTAAACATATATGGTACTGCATCTCGGTCTGGTAAACATGAATGATACTGCATTTCGGTCTGGTAAACATGAATGGTACTGCATCTCGGCCTGGTAAACATATATGGTACTGCATCTCTGTCTGGTAAACTTGAATGGCACTGCATCTCAGTCTTGTAAACATGAATGGTACTGCATTTCAGTCGGGTAAACATGAATGGTACTGCATCTCGGTCTGGTAAACATATATGGTACTGCATCTCAGTCTGGTAAACATGAATGGTACTGCATCTCAGTCTGGTAAACATGAATGGTACTGCATCTCGGTCTGGTAAACATGAATGGTACTGCATCTCAGTCTGGTAAACATGAATGGTACTGCATCTCAGTCTGGTAAACATGAATGGTACTGCATCTCGGTCTGGTAAACATGAATGGTACTGCATCTCGGTCTGATAAACATGAATGGTACTGCATCTCAGTCTGGTAAACATGAATGGTACTGCATCTCAGTCTGGTAAACATGAATGATACTGCATCTCAGTCTGGTAAACATATATGGTACTGCATCTCGGTCTGGTAAACATGAATGATACTGCATTTCGGTCTGGTAAACATGAATGGTACTGCATTTCAGTCAGGTAAACATGAATGGTACTGCATCTCGGTCTGGTAAACGTGAATGGTACTGCATTTCAGTCGGGTAAACATGAATGGTACTGCATTTCAGTCGGGTAAACATGAATGGTAATGCATTTCAGTCAGGTTAACATGAATGGCACTGCATCTCAGTCGGGTAAACATGAATGTTTCTGCATCTCAGTCTGGTAAACATATATGGTACTGCATCTCGGTCTGGTAAACATGAATGATACTGCATTTCGGTCTGGTAAACATGAATGGTACTGCATCTCAGTCTGGTAAACATGAATGGTACTGCATCTCAGTCTGGTAAACATGAATGGTACTGCATCTCGGTCTGGTAAACATGAATGGTACTGCATTTCAGTCGGGTAAACATGAATGGTACTGCATCTCAGTCTGGTAAACATGAATGGTACTGCATTTTGGTCAGGTAAACATGAATGGTACTGCATCTCAGTCCAGTAAACCTGAATGGAAATGTATTTCCATCTGGTAAATCTGAGTGGGATTGCATCGCAATCTGGTAAAACATTAGTGAAATTAAGCCTCAGTCTGGTAAAACATGAGTTGGATTAATCTTCAGTGAAGTAAAATGTAAGTGGGCTTGTACCTCTGTTTGGTAAAATGTGGGACTGAACCACAGTCTGGTGGTATTGCACTTCATTCTGGTAAAACGTGAGAGAAATTGCACCTAATCTGGGCAAATGTAAGTGGGGTTGCACCTAAGTCTGGTAAAATGTAAGTGGGATTGCACCTCAGTCTGGTAAAATGTGAGTGGGCAAGCACTTCTGCCTGGTAATATGTAAATGGGATTGCACCTCAGCCTGGTAAAACGTGAGTGGGTTTGCACCTCAGTTTGGTTTAATGTGAGTGGGATTGTACCTAACTTTTGTTTAATGTGAGTGGGATCGTACCTTAGTCTGGTAAAATATGAGTAGGATTGCACCTCAGTCTGGTCAAATGTGATTGGGATCGTACCACAGAGTGGTAAAATGTGAGTGAGATTGCACCTCAGTCTAGTAAAATGTGAGTGGAATTGCACCTCAGTCTGTTAAAATGTGAATGGGATTGCACCTCAGTCTGCCAAAATGTGATTACGATTGTGCCTCAGGCTGGTAAAATGTGAATGGGATTGTACCTCAGTCTGGTAAAATGTGACAGGGATTGTGCCTCTGTCTGGTCAAATGTGACTGTGATTGCACCTCAGTCTGGTCAAATGTGATAGGGATCGTACATTTGAGTTGTAAAATGTGAGTGGGATCGCACCTCAGTCTGGTAAAATGTGAATCAGTCTGTAAAAATGTGAGTGTGATTGCACTTCAGTCTGCTCAAATGTGATTAGGATTGTGCCTCAGTCTGGTAAAATGCAAATGGGATTGTACCTCAGTCTGATAAAATGTGACTAGGATTGTGCCTCAGTCTGGTAAAATACAAATGGGATTGTTCCTCAATCTGCTCAAATGTGACTGGGATTGTGCCTCAGTCTGGTAAAATGTGAATGGGATTGTACCTCAGTCTGGTCAAATGTGACTGGGATTGCACCTCAGTCTGGTCAAATATCAGTGGGATTGCACCTCAGTCTGGTCAAATATGAGTGGAACTGTACCTCAGTGTGGTCAAATGTGATTGGGATCGTACCTCAGTCTGGTAAAATGTGAGTGGGACAGCACCTAAGTCTGGTCAAATGTTAGTGGGATTGTACCTCAGTGTGGTCAAATATGAGTGGGATTGTACCTCAGTCTGGTCAAATGTGACTGGAATTGCACCTCAGTCTGGTCAATTATGAGTGGGATTGCACCTCAGTCTGGTCAAATATGAGTGGGATTGTACCTCAGTGTGGTCAAATGTGATTGGGATCGTACCTCAGTCTGGTAAAATGTGAGTGGGACGAGCACCTCAGTCTGGTCAAATGTAAGTGGGATTGTACCTCAGTGTGGTCAAATATGAGTGGGATTGCACCTCAGTCTCGTCAAATATGAGTGGGATTGTACCTCAGTGTGGTCAAATGTGATTGGGATCGTACCTCAGTCTGGTAAAATGTAAGTGGGATTGTACCTCAGTGTGGTCAAATATGAGTGGGATTGCACCTCAGTCTGGTCAAATATGAGTGGGATTGTACCTCAGTGTGGTCAAATGTGATTGGGATCGTACCTCAGTCTGGTAAAATGTGAGTGGGACAGCACTTCAGTGTGGTCAAATGTTAGTGGGATTGTACCTCAGTGTGGTCAAATATGAGTGGGATTGCACCTCAGTCTGGTCAAATATGAGTGGGATTGTACCTCAGTGTTGTCAAATGAGATTGGGATCGTACCTCAGTCTGGTAAAATGTGAGTGGGACAGCACCTCAGTGTGGTCAAATGTTAGTGGGATTGTAACTCAGTCTGGTAAAATGCGAATGGGATTGTACCTCAGTCTGGTAAAATGTGAGTGGGACAGCACCCCAGTGTGGTCAAATGTTAGTGGGATTTTACCTCAGTGTGGTCAAATATGAGTGGGATTGCACCTCAGTCTGGTCAAATATGAGTGGGATTGTACCTCAGTGTGGTCAAATGTGATTGGGATCGTACCTCAGTCTGGTAAAATGTGAGTGGGACAGCACCTCAGTGTGGTCAAATGTTAGTGGGATTGTAACTCAGTCTGGTAAAATGCGAATGGGATTGTACCTCAGTCTGGTAAAATGTGAGTGGGATTGCACCTCAGTCTGGTAAAATGTCAGTGGGATTGCACCTCAGTCTGGTAAAATGCGAATTGGATTGAACCTCTGTCTGGTAAAATGTGAATGGGGATTGAACCTCTGTCTGGTAAAATGCGAATGGGATTGAACCTCTGTCTGGTAAAATGCGAATGGGATTGAACCTCTGTCAGGTAAAATGCGAATGGGATTGTACCCCTGTCTGGTAAAATGCGAATGGGATTGCACCTCAGCCTGGTAAAATGCGAATGGGATTTTACCTCTGTCTGATAAAATGTGATTGGGATTGTACCTCTGTCTGGTAAAATGCGAATGGGATTGTACCTCAGTCTGGTAAAATGTGAGTGGGATTGCACCTCAGGCTTGTCAAATGCGAATGGGATTGTACCATGTCTGGTAAAATGCGAATGGGATTGTACCTCAGTCTGGTAAAATGTGAGTGGAATGCACCTCCAGCTGGAAAAATGTGATTAGGATTGTGCCTCAGTCTGGTCAATGTGACTGGGATTGTACCTCAGTCTGGTAAAATGTGAGTGGGATTGCACCTCAGGCTGGTCAAATGTGATTAGGATTGTGCCTCAGTCTGGTCAAATGTGACTGTGATTGTGTCTCAGCCTGGTAAAATGCAATTAGGATTGTACCTTAGTCTGGTAAAATGCAATTAAGATTGCACCTCAATCTGGTAAAATGTGATTAGGATTGCACCTCAGTCTGGTCAAATGTGAGTGGGATTGTGTCTCAGCCTGGTAAAATGCAATAAGGATTGCACCTTAGTCTGGTATAATGCGATTAGGATTGCACCTCAGTCTGGTAAAATGTGATTACGATTGCACCTCAGTCTGGTCAAATGTGAGTGGAATTGCACCTCAGTCTGGATAAATGTGAGTAGGATTGCACCACGGTCTGGTTACATGTGATTAGGATTGTTCCTCAGTCTGGTCAAAAGTGACTGGGATTATTTCTCAGCGTGTTAAAATGCAATTAGGATTGCACCTCAGTCTGGTAAAATGTGAGTGGAATTGCACCTCAGTCTGGTCAAATGTGAGTGGAATTGCACCTCAGTCTGGTCTAATGTGAGTGGGATTGCACCTCAGTCTTGTTATATGTGATTAGGATTGTGCCTCAGTCTGGTCAAAATTGACTGGGATTGTGTCTCAGCGTGGTAAAATGCGATTAGGATTGCACCTCAGTCTGGTAAAATATGAGTGGGATTGCACCTCAGTCTGGTCAAATGTGAGTGGGATTGCACCTCAGTCTTGTTATATGTGATTAGGATTGTGCCTCAGTCTGGTCAAAATTGACTGGGATTGTGTCTCAGCGTGGTAAAATGCGATTAGGATTGCACCTCAGTCTGGTAAAATATGAGTGGGATTGCAACTCAGTCTGGTCAAATGTGATTAGGATTGTGCCTTAGTCTGGTAAAATTTGACTGAGATAGTGTCTCAGCCTAGTAAAATGTTAGTGAGATTGCACCTCAGTCTGGTTAAATGCGATTAGGATTGTTCCTCAGCCTGGTGAAATGTGACTGGGATTGTGCCTCAGCTTGGTAAATGCGAATGGGATTGTACCTCAGTCTGGTGAAATGTGTGTGGGATTGCACCTCAGTCTGGTCAAATGTGAGTGGGATTGCACCTCAGTCTGGTCAAATGTGACTGGAATTGCACCTCAGTCTAGTAACACTGAGTGGGATTGCACCTCAGCCTGGTGCAACGTCAGTGGGATTGCACCTCAGTCTGGTAAAGTATGATTGGGATTGAACCTCAGTTTGGTTAAAAGTGAGTGGGATTGCACCTCAGTCTGGTAGAACATGAGTGGGATTGCACCTCAGTCTGGAAAAAAGTGAATGGGATTGCACCTCAGCCTGGTACATCGTCAGTGGGATTGCACCACAGTCTGGTAAAGTGTGATTGGGATTGCACCACAGTTTGGTTTAATGTGAATGGGATTGCACCTTAGTCTGGTTAATCGTGAGTGGGATTGCACCTCAGTATGGTAGAATGTGAATAGGATTGTACCTCAGTCTGGTCAAATGTAATTGGGATTGTACCTCAGTTTTGTTTAATGTGAGTGGGATTGTACCACAGTCTGGTTAAATGTGAATTGGATTGTACCACAGTCTGGTAAAACATGAGTGGGATTGCGCTACAGTCTGGTAGAACTCGAGTGAGATTGCACCTCAGTCTGGAAGAACATGGGTGGGTTTGCACCCCAGTCTGGTAAACATTAGTTGAATTGCACCTCAGTTTGGTAAACATGATTGGATTGCACCTCAGTCTGGTGAACATGAGTGGGATTGCATCGCAATTTCGTAGAACATGAGTGGGATTGCACCTTTGTCTATCTTCAGTTGGCTTGCAACGCTGTCAGGCTAAACTCGAGGGAACTCCGTCAAATTAAACATGCATTAAATACACCTTATACTGGTAAAACATTAGTTGGGTTGTAACTCGGTCTAATTTGGATTATACCTCAGTCCAGTATAACATGTGTAGATAACAATCTAGTTCGGAAAACATGAGAGGATCGAACATCAGTCTGGTAAAACATGACTCTAAGTCTTGTGAGCTTGAGTAGGATTGTCCCTCAGTCTAGTAAAACGTAAGTGGGATTCCACTTTAGTCTAGTTATTGTGAGTAGTATGTCAGGCCTCAGTCTAGTAAAACATGAACGGACTGAATCTCTGAATAGTAATACGTACTTCATTTGACTACCTTCGTCTGGTAAAATATAAGTGGGACTTAACCTCAGTATGGTTGGATGGCACCTCAGACTGGTAAAGCATGTGTGGGATTCAGCGGCACCTTAGATTGGTAAAACATAAGTGGGATTGCACCTCAGTCTCGTAAAACATGAGTGGTATTGCACCTCAGTTTGGTTATACGAGGGTTGTTCGTATATGAATGGAATTGTTTCCTAGTCTAGTAAAGCATGAGAGGTCTTGTACCTTAGCCTGGTAAATTACAAATGGGATTGAAAAAGTTGTTTGGGATGACACTTTATGGTGATAAAACATAACACCAAGTCTTGTAAGCTGGGGGGGGGATTGCACCTTAGTCTAGTTAAACATAAGTGGGATTGTACTTTCGTCTGGTAAATGTGAGTAGGTATATACCTCAGTCTGGTAAAATGTAAGTTGGATTGCACCTCATTCTGATAGAACATGACCCTAAGTCCGGCTTATAAAATTCAGAGTGGGATTGCACCTCAATCTGGTAAAACATGAGTGTATTGCAGGCCAGACTTGTAGAACATGAATGGGTTGCATCTGAGATCAGTAAAACTTTATTGAACTACGTACCTTTGTCCGGTAAAATATAAGTTGGACTACACCTCAGTATGATGCCGGGATGGTACTTCAGACTGGTAAAGCATGCGTGGGATTGCATCTTAAGCTGGTAATACATGAGTGGGATTGCAAAAAAAAAATATTTGATTGAAATGACATTTGTATTAATTTTGTCCTTATGATAATCACGGACATATGATAGGTTTATAGGTCCGTTTGTTAAAGTATCAACGAAATTATAAATGTCACAGTGGCGTAGCTACATATAGGCCTTGTAGGCCTCGGCCTACAGCTTTTTCAAAAATGACAAAATTTAAATAACCCAAAGATGCAATAAAAACTAATAGCTGCTCAAACACTTTGAACAACTCAAAAGTTTGTTTTATTTTAACTAAAGGTTGGTGTTTATTGAAACTACGTACAGGGTGTATTGCTTGATTTTATGGTAATCATTGCAAGTATAATTAAGTGTGTGTAATGCAAATATACAAGTCCCCAAACTCACATAGAACCATCGGGCCTACAAGTTGTTAAGGCCTAGCTACGCCCCTGAATAACTGAGTTTAAATCAAGTATCTCAGGACTGTCTCAACAACGTAATTATGAATGAACCGGTATGCAATACGGTGTGAGTGTGCAAATATTGCACCTCAGTGTATAAATAAGCATTGTAAAACTAGCCAGGCATAGTCCACATGTCTTAAAATATTCATAAATACTTATAGCTTTAATTGAATTTTAGTCGTGTGTAACCCGGCTCAACCAGTAAATAATCGATTATTAATGAACAAAAAATACAATAGAGCAGCACCATATAAACATGAACATTTTGAGGAAAATCAAGAAAAGAAATGGAAAATAGACCGAGAGGACAAGATTTCACAGACTTTGGCAGAGGTTATTATTTTCATTTAATAATTCAGTAGACTTCTGCATCAATTAATTCGAAAGTATTATAGTAGTGTCTCACTAATGTTGTCCGGCATCGGATCACTGACTGAGGCTGATACCATCTGTCAATATTACTATATATATAATTTTTTGTTATTTATATTTTCTTTTCCAATTAAACTGCATGACTTCTTGAACAGTATTCTAAATTATCAATATCTTTGGAAGCAATGATGATGTAAGCAATGATAATGTTACTTTGGAATGTTCCAAGTTTTCACAAGCGTGTCACCTCTGTTTTTAAATGACCTGTCTGAAAACAATCCTCTAAAGCATACTGGCTAAAGTCACAAATCCGAGCACTTTTTTAGGTTTTCCACAATTAACTGGGAGAGTTTTTGTTGTAGTAAGTTAAAATTGCGTATAAACATCTTTGGTTAATGTGACAAGATCTGTCAAAGTGCAGATTCACGATCTCACCAATTTTATGTTGAAAATCGTTCATTTTATAAACAGTAAATCAGCCTTAAATTTATGCTATATAGACAAATATAGAACACTTGTAAAGTGAAAATACATGGTCATACAATTATAATGAATAAGTATGCTATATTAAATAAACACTTAGCTGCACAGTTATTTATTGTTTTCGATGTTATTCCCCCATGTGCTATATTTTGATCTTTAAGCGTGTAAACATTAAATGGCATTTATGGCATTTTTAAAAAAAAAAAACTTAACAAAACAAGATGAAACTTCTCAAGAGAGACCAAGGCAAGCCTCTCTATTGATCTAGATCATCGAATTATCGATCATGGTAAACAAACGCAAATGTAGCTGGTGTTCGGGATTTGTGCCCTGTTCGGAAATGTACCGTCAACCAGTACACTGAACATGTCAATGAACTTTCCCACAGGACAATGACACAAAGGCAATTTTAGGATTTAGACGTATAAATTTTGACACTGTTGCAGAAAGACTCTAAAGTTGTGAAAAGCCCTAGGAACCTTTTTCATATATATCCTGTAGATTTTACTAAATGCGACTAGTATTCTGCACTTTCTTTTGTTGTTTTTTTTAATCTTATTTGTGTGCTAGGTACACTTTGAATAAAATATGATCACTTTTCTTTTCCTTGTTAGTATTTTGTGATGAAAAACACTAAAACTTATCTTGTTTCTTGTTTAAACTTTCCATTAAGTCATATAAATATAAATAAATAATACGAATGTGTTTCATATACTAAAAAAACAGTACTGTACATAAAAATACAATCAGTATCAATAAATTATCCTAGATTTGATTTTCTATTCTTAATGCATTACTAGATATATAGTATTCATGAAAAATAAAGGAATATTTGATCATTAAAGAAAATACTTTTTAATGTGTCCTTTTTTTGTATAGTCACACTTTATTTTCTCATAAAAAGCATTTAAAACAAAGAAACAAATAAAGTCAGCTAAGCATTTGAAATAATCAGAATGGCCTAAATAGCTGTACTGGTACTGTTAAAATATCAGTGCAGAGGGCTAGTCTTATTTTGGTATGATCAGGACAGGGTACAAATGTCACATTGCATCTGTGTTGTTTTCATACATGTCTTTGGATAACAATTTTTATATGCTGACAATTAGGAACTAAATGACATTTAAAATCACAGTCCTTGAAGACATTTCAACAATTAAAAATATAATATTGAAAATGGATATTCAATTTTCTGAAATTGAAGAAAAGAAAAAAAAATACTAAACGCTAATCTTAAATAAAGCATAGTAAAATTTGTTTGTGGTTACAAAACAATTTTTTGTCATGAAATTTTTAATCAAACATTTGTTAATATGTGATGTATTCCTTCACTGCATGGCTTTCTGGCAATTTCCACAAAGTGTGAACTTCTGTTTTATTGATCTAGCCTTTGAACTCAACGCAGTACATCAAGTTAACACTGTATACACACTAGCCTATATATCTATCCCATTGATTGTCTATCTTTTATTGATGCTTTGAAAATAATGGCAGTTTATACTAATATGGTAAGATCATGGCGGCACTTTAATCTCCACCCTCCAACAATATTTGACCAACCACTGACCAGACCACTGCTGTTACATGTCAAATTTATGACCTAAATGGACATAAATTTAAAATGGGCTTTTTCAAGAGCAGTAATTTTAAACAAAAGTGGAAGATTTTGTCAGGACAGTGGTAGAGCAGTAGAAGGGTCCATAAAGCGGTAGATTTTGTCTTCCGCAGGTAGAGTTTACATGTCCGAAGCTTTGAGAAAAACTGAATATTTAAAGAGACTTAAGATAGCAATGACTTAAGACTTTACTTAAGTAGTTTGACCAGCTTTAATTTGACAGGCTGGTCAAAATCTTTTTATTTAAGGTTTATTTTCCAAAATGCATTGATTTTTTTATAATATTTCTGATTTCATCATGGTCATTTGTTTTCCTGCTAAATGATTGTCCCTCATTAACAGTGTTAACAGTGTTAATAGATGTTGACATCGCTTCCTTTCTATAATTTTTTTTTATCTATGGATGAGTAACTCTGAAACGTTAAAAAATAAACATGTGTATTTTTGTAATTTTTTTATATATTAATTCTAGGGCTGTGTATCGTCACCCAACTCACGATACGATACGTATCACGATACGGAGTACCCGATTCACGATATATATATATATATATATATAAATTTATAAAATTTATGTAGGACTTTAATGTTTGCCTATTTTGTAAATTGTTGAGCATATCCTTACCAAAACTATATTTTTAATGTTTTTATTATTTTGTAAATTGTTTGCTATATTATTAAATAAATAGTATTTATTAATGTTTGCCATTTTCATTAATTGTTGATCATATTTTTATTAAATGAAAATTGGTCATTTAGTTTTGCCTCTTTGTTAAATGTTAATTGTTGAGCCTATTACTTATGGTTATACTTATTGTTATTAAATGAGTATTATTTATTTGTCTTTTGTTTACCTTTTGCATTGGTGTTTTCCTTTGGTATCAAAGTACAAAATGTTTGTTTGGATAAAACACAAGTAACACAAAGAGGTATGATCTCATTGATCTGGTATTCTTGAAATGAAAATACAAAACAAAAAACTATGTGTTTTATCGCACAAGCATGAGATATTAGTTAGGTGTCTACTAGCTAGTGTCTACTACTGTCTAGTCACTGCTGACATTAATCTATAAGTCAAACGTAGCCATTGCTAACACCAAATCTTTTTCACTCATGTTTTTCTTCAGAAAAATCAACATATCTTGACTTTGCAGACGACTGAAAACTGTCAAAACAGCGAAAGCCACTTCAGCCGCATTTCAACATACAGCTAGCTCGCAGATTCCAGTTTTTTTCATATCTTTTGTAAATCAAATTTAAAAAAAGAAAATTAAATTGCATTTTTTTTTTAGTTTTTATTTTCATTTTAGTTTGAAAAATAAACACGGTGTAGATAAGTAAGATAATTAGATGGTAACGTATTTTGCTAGCTCTACCTGCTGTTTGCGAAAATGCGGCTGATGTGGCTTTCGCTGTTTCAACAGTTAAAAATGAAAGTTAACAAATTGACCGGATCGTGCAAAGACGTTTGGAAAGTGTTTTAAGCATACAAATCTAAAGTCTAGGTAACAAATCTAACGATACGCGATACACACGATTTTTGTACAATGCGATACGATACAGTATATTGTCGGGTACTGAATCGCGATTTCACGATGCACCGATGAATCGTGATGGCCCTAATTAATTCATTGTAACATTTAAATATCCGATCTGTATTATAGACTTGAGCATGTTCTAAGTTTCTGTGATATATTTTCAAGTACTGCTTGATTTTGGCATTTAATCTAATGTATTATGTATCACAAATTTTATATTGAGTGTATTTTATCTGCAAATAAACATTTATCAGACGCAATCTGATAAGGTTAACAAACAGACATGAGTTTATAATTATACATGGGTCCCATGTGTATCCCATTGGGATATATGCTCAGAAAACAAAACAGAAAATGATTTTGATTTTGAGAGGCAAATATTAATATTAATAATAATAGTAATATTAATAATGATAATAATAATATTTATGGTAATAAAAGTAATAATAATAAAACAGTAATAAACCATTAAACAGGAACTTTGCAAATTGCCTTATTTTTTAGATTTCCAAGCATTGAGAGATAGTATAATTTCCCTTGTCTCTGATGAAATATTGATTTCTGGAATAACTAGCACTGATAGCACGCGTTGTATTGATCATCACATGGTGGGGAATAAATATAGATTTGTCACAGAAATCTGGACTGATGCCTGTAGCTTCTACCTGATACAAATATTAGCTTTATTAAAAATAGCCTGCTGGGTTTGGGAAAAAAAGGCATGGTATTTTAGAAAATGATTGAGGAAGACATTTGACAATTCATCCAATGTAGTACTATTTCATTTGGCATTGCTTCTTACTATCTTCGCTCAGCAAAACAAAGGCTAGAAGTGAGAATAGGAATTATGAATGAGGGTTTGAACTAATACATTTTAATGAGTGTGTAGCAAAAACATAATAAAACATAATAAAGCATAACATGTCTTATGGATAGATTTTATGTTATGATACATATGGGTTAAAGTTAATGTTTTACAAATAGGTGACTCTGATTGGCCTGATTGTAGATATAGTTTATGATTGGCTTTTGTCTTTAAGCAATAAGTATGTTTTGGGGTGTCATTTCTGAATAATGAATGAAAATACCTTTTAGTTTACTATTTATCACATTTATTTTTGTCATGTGTTGTAGCAACTCATTTTTTTATAAGAATGTTTATGAAAGTTGTCCAATAAAAAATGAACATGTATGAAGACAATATTATTTTCATGAGAGAACAGAGTGGTGTGATATTGTAGCCCGCTGATGACTAAATTGATTATTTTAGCAGAAAAAAAAGTGTGTTTAGCATGAATGTCTTTATACTAGCCAAGCTGCATGCCCAAACTGCATAGTAAAACACCTTATAAAACCAATGAATGACTAATATTGTTTCAATTTGGCAGTCATTTCCATATGGATGTTTTAAAATGATTAAATCAGAATCTGACCATTGATCCCATTTTGTTGAGACACGGGTGTAAACATTAAGGCATTTTAGACTGTGTTTTTGTTATGACATGTTCTCTGTAGAGAAGTTTAGGAGACATTTTTGAACTCTGTATGGGAGAAGAGAAGTCTTATTATTCAACTTACTTAGCTTCTTAGACATAATCAATGGTAGCCAGAATAGTAATGGGTAGTGGTCAGTGACATTTCAGAGTTCATACAGTTAATGCTGGTTATGATGTTTCTTCCGAGAGATCATTAAAGGCTGGGTTTCATATAGACAGAAATTACCCGCTATTTGATGGCCGTCAGTTATAGCTTTGGTCTGGCTTCACTGGGTTCATGATTGGAGTTTCTGGAGACAATAAAATCAGAATTATGCATTGTACAGATCAAATGGCAGAACTTAATTGGAAAATGCAATGCTCAGAATCTTACATATCATATATATTGTCCATTTTTTATTGTTTGCAAATGCTGATTTTATGAGAGCGATATTGTCTGAGTACATTGTGAAACTCTTCATTGTAGGTTTATTTTTATACCTTGCAATGATTTCAAGCGAGGAGTTTATTCTCAAGAGACATTGAGGTTTGAAGGCTGAACATTGACTGCCTTTGCTCTGCATTGTAATAAGCTAGTTATAATAAAATGGAATAGGAACAAAGATGGAATATATTTATCGATGTATTATAAAAGGACTTAATCAATCTGTGAGAGGACTCGTGTAGGATGTATAACTACGGAGATATTCCACTAGGTCCTATAACCTCAGGCTGGGAACAGTCTAGTAAGTAGCTTTGCCTGTCATTGCAGTGTTGTAAAGATGTAAAAATAGTGGTCAATACATGTAGTGAACTTTGTTGTCTTTTACAGCTAGTGTTCATGTTCAATGCATTATTCATCTATTAAATTTAAGGCTTTGTGCACTTTATAGTTATACTCTTGAGTTGAGCAGATATATCTGTTTGTCCTATATTTAAGCGCCCTTTTGGAAACACCTGGTTTCTTTAACCAATAACATGTTTTTTAAATAAAAAATCGGAGAAGTGCGATAAAGCTAGTTATGGCACTGGAAATTTAGCAGCCCATGTGTGAATTGTTTTAAATAATCAATAATGAATTGCATTAATCCATTTTCCAGGGGAACTGCCTTGAAAAGGAAAATATATGGGTTCTTCTGGTCACAGATTGTTTCTTGCAATATAGCCGTTACAGCACTACAATGAGGAAGCGTTGATAATGGAGAAATGTAATTATGTTTAAGGTTTCTTAAATTAGGTTGTAGCAGTAAAGTGCTGTATTCTTAAAGAAATACAGACTTTGAATACTATAAAGTACAAGCATTGGTTTCCAATGAAGCCAAAACTCTAATCCTGCTGTTTCCAGACAATTAAAAGCTGTCCATATGGGGACATAAATGTAGAGCGTGGATACTGCCCTAAGTATATATAAGTATGTGAATACTGTACATTGATCAACAATTGTGTTACTTTGTTTTAAATGGAAGTCTTAATTACATAACTATAGCCTAGGGTTGTTGGGGGACAGTGATACAAAGTGATTGGTGTTCGACATCGGTGACACGATACTGATGTATGGTGATTACAGTTGACGGTGACAGTTGTTAATTCATTAGTGCAAGTTCACACTTTCACTGATGTTTATAAAGGCATGATTTTTAAATGGGAAAGTTTTTATTAATTCATTAATGCATGTGCACTGTTTAACCGGGGTTAAGAGAAAGAATGGCTGGTATCTTAATTTGGTGGTGCTTGAAAACTTGTGGATTATATTGATATGTGCGAAATGACTTGATGGAAATAGGCTTGAAGATTTTTTGGATATCATACAGTGATACATGTATGGTCACTACAGGTTTTAAAGTTGATCTTTTATGGTTACGTCATACTAATAAATAGTGAGTGTACTGTAGAAAAGTGTGAATATATTTCCCTCTCTAACATACCTACAGTTATACAATGGATAGATAAAGTGATGAAGTTATGAATCAGTGTTTACATCATCTTTCAAACGGGTACATAATTGTTATCGTAGCTGAACATGAAATACTATATGGGAGTAATTTCTTTTATATATTTCTTGTCCTTGCAAGAAATTTGTACTACTATGGGTGTCAATTAGGAAAAATAATATAATATAGATGATAGCAGGCTCTACATTGAATAGTGATGCATTATAAATTACATAGCAGTGTTTGGTTTCATTAAACACAAAATATCATGATGGAAATATTTATGTTGCTCAATGTTTTGCTTTATTTGTTACATCTTTTAAGTTAAGAAAGTGTGAAAGTGACTTTTTACTTATGTTGTAGAAATATTAAATGAGAAAAATGGAAAAGGATGAAAAGGAATTGAAAGCGATTATGCTAGAACCTAATGGATTTGATGAGCCGGATATTCCGGGTAAGTGTGAGACAGAGTTACTTCCCCTGCATAATTATAACAATGTAACCATCCTGTGTGCCTTAAAGTAAACTGACCCAAAATAATGCAATTTTGTTTTGCTAGTACGGTGTAGGGCTTACTTGCTAAAACAAATACTAATCAAATAATAATAATATTAAATTTAAAGTAGTTTTTTAAAGATTCTGTGAAAAAAAATATGCATGTAGAACTATTTCCATTTTGTTATGTACATACTTGTGAAAATTGCATTTCCTTTACCATTCTGCCAGACACTTCCTTATGTGTACTCATTTACATTTATGGGAACTGCTGCGTCATAATATGATTATTATGTCTAAAGAGACTTTATTGCCTTGCTGTTCTATTGGGTGCTTTGAAGCTATAATTCTATTATATCAATAATGTATAGTCATTTTACAACCCCCTTTTGATACAATGACATTTTAAGGCATCATAAGTGATAACACATCCGTGATGCGTATTAAGCTACATATATAAAACATATCAGCATGCATGGTACAATTTATATACACTAGTAATGTGAACCTAGAAGTTGAACACCCAGCTACCCCATACCCAGTGTGTGTTTACCATGACTGTGATGAATTACGTCATTATTGCTACCTCAGAAGGCAACCTCTTGCTTCAAAAGAATACTTAAAACAAAGATAACTTTCCTTTTTCTTCACCATTTTCAATGAAACAGATGGCAGTCTATGCCACTTAAAGAGCCCAGCGTTTGTTTTATTCCTGGAGCTTGATAAGGTGATTAGTTTCCTCAAACACTTGAAATCAAAATAATGTTTTGACAATGCTCCATCAGGCGGTTTTTTTTTTAAAAGGTTTGTCGAAGTGTTTTTAGAAAGTAGACTCTCAAACAAACTTTGGTAAAAGACAGAAAGCAGGCCGTTGTAAGCGGCATCGACTGATTCATTTAAAATGGTGAAGAAAGGGTCAAGTTATCCTTGTTTCAAGGGATTACTGTGTCGTTGTTGTCTGCAGATTCAATTTTGATGTATCACCGTCATTCCCGATCAATCATTTTTAACAACTTGTTGTAGAGTTGGACATGGTCATAGACAGTCATAGACAGTAAATGACCTCTATTAATTTTTGGGTCAGTATATCAAAGTTGATTTTGGGGTCAGTATGTCAAAGGTAAAGGTCAAGTTGAAGTTGACCTTTACTAGAAAAATGATGGCAATCTGCAGCCAATTGTATAAACGTGGATAAGTCCTAACCAGCGGTTATCTTTTGGTTATCTCCCTGGTTTGGGCAAGTTATCCGTAAACCGATTGTATAAAAAATAAGTTATCCTAACCAGCGCGTGATTCGGCTAACTTTTGGACAATATTTAACCGACCACTGGGAGTATGGTTAACTGACTTATCCAAAACAAAGATGGCGGACCAGACATAAACAAGCTCGATTCCAAACTTATTTCAACGATTTTACAGACACATGGACTCTGCCTAAATAAAAAAACAAATGGTATAACCTCGATATCCATGACAGTGATGAATTTAGAGGTAAGAAAAAAACAATTTCTTATTTGTGACCCAATTTATGCATAAAACTTATCCAAGGAATCTTGAAACAAAAACAGTGACAACAAGCTGCATTTTGAGAACGATATTTACCTTGTTATTGTGTGCATATTATTCCATAATCTTACACTAGTCACGACTCTGGATCGAGACCAACAATTGCTTGCAGGTCTCGCCCTTACTGTGTATAGATATACCCTCGCTTTAAACATATTTTGTTTCATTTCCACATATTTACAATCAAACTAAACCGCGTGTAAACATTGAGAAAAGTTGACAGCTATGACGTCATTTTCAAGGAATCTTACCCATTCTAAAGTCTATTTCTCCAACTTCCTTTCAATACACCCTGGTTGAGGCACACAGGAGGATAATTGCTACTGTTCAGTAGTATGTAATTATATTATTGAAAACACATAAAGAAGTGTGTGTGTGTGTGTGTGTGCGTGTGTGAGTGCGTGCGTGCGTGCGTGCGTGCGTGCGTGCGTGATATAAATGACTAAATGTAAGCATAATTGTGATTTGAGAACTAACTGTATCCTGCAAATAACATGTTATAGATAAAAAGACAGATTCATTATTTATCTCTTATTAAATTGTATATAATAAATGTATGTTTCAGTTGAGTGGTTTTACCATCCAAAGTCATAAGAACCATTTTGATAAGTTCTACACATGTCTGCTACAGCAGGGAATGGAACCAACACCAGCTCTAATACTTCACGAGCAGTAAGGATATACATAGCATTATCAGGTTAGATTGTTAACAAAACTATATTGTGAAATTGAAAACATATTTCAAAAAATATAGCAGTATACTCAGTACAGTCATTTTAATAAAAGAAAATACATTTATATTTATATATAATAATTGGCTTCTTCATAATTCAACCTTCATTAATAACAATGAACATAAATATCATAAAATAAAGTGAGAGCAATACTTAATAGGAATTATTAAGAATGCCTACCCTATCACATGTTATGGGTAATATGTTGAATATCTGTTTGTAAGTCTGTTTGACTGCCTGATTTAAAATTGTCTTGAATACTCCATTTAAGGGAAAGTTTTACAGGAACATTCAAATGTAAAGCATGGATTTTTATACTTCTGCTTTATTGCTTATTAAATAGTTTAAATTTGAACATTTGAGTACTATAGAGACCAAATTGCATTCTGTTGCATTAAAATCATGTTTTGACATTTCAGTTCTTGTAACTAATATAGTTTAGTTTTCATGGTGTTTTAAAGGGGCGTTCCCTTCATTGGCAAAAATATCATTCATCTACCTTTAAAATATGTTCAAATGCCTATTTAAACGCACATACACGATTGTTATGATTTAAAATATTCATTTTACTATTCTTCAGAGTGTAGCGGTACTAGCCACTTGATGACCAAGTTCATCTGACAGACTCCTGTTTTAGGAAACACCACAAACAGGAACTTAAAAGTTCATGAGAGGAATAGAAAACGTTTCAAATTGCTGCTCCCAGAGGGCTTAATTGTCAACGTCCTATCTTGTATTGATACAGTAGGGTTAAATAAAAAATGATTATTGTTAATTATTATATTATCCATCAAATTTGATATCTTAGATCTTTTTCTTGCAATTTAAATTATCATACTAATGGGGAGTGTTATATACAAGAAATAATAAATACCACTTGTCATGTTGAAACAATGTTTAGTTTGATTATTGTTTTTAATTGGAATGTACCAAAATAGTCATTTTATATTTAAATTTCACTCTTAATGATTTTCTTTGTAAACTATTCATTTGACAGTTAATGGCTGAATTGGAAAATAAACAACAGTATTTGACATTAATTATATTGACACAGGGCTGCATTTACTGTAAAAATAGTTTTTACAAAAGATGTTTGTCAAACATTATGCCCCCCCCCCCCCCCTGAGCGCCATGTTGTCAGGATTATATGGACAATTGTATGACATATGCATGGACCGAAATGACAGCTGATTTGTCACTGACATTGGATGCCGTTGAGGCAGTTTTAAGATTATGACCATTCAATGTTTGAGGATAGAGTGTGTTTTGACCATGACCTTTGACTCTACGACCTCAAAACCCATAGGAGTCATCAGCTGGTCACCAAAAATATAAATGTCAAGTTTAAGGACCATGGGTGCAGGCATTGACAAGTTATCACACAGACAAGCTTTTTTCGTTCAAGGTCACTGTAACATTGACCTTTAACCCGATGACCCCTAAAATCATAAGGGGTCATCTACAGGTCAGACACAACTCCAAGACAAGTTTGAGGGCCATGGGTGCAGGCATTGTCGAATGATCATTTGAAACATTTTCGCATTCAAAGTCACTGTGAACTTGATCTTTGACCCAATGACTCCTAATATCAATAAGGGTTATCTCCTGGTCAGGCACAGCTTCCATGTCAAGTTTGATGATCATAGATTCAGGCATTGTTGAGATTTCACTGGGAGAAGATTTGTTAACTTTTATGCGTTAAAGGTTACTGTGACCTTGACCTTGACCAGATGACCCCCAAAGTCAATAGGGGTCATATCTACTGGTCAGGCCCAACCTTCATGTCAAGTTTGATGACCATACGTCCAGATATTGTTGAGTTATCACTTGGACAAGCTTTGGTCTACCGACGGACCGACCGACCGACATGTGCAAAGCAATATACCCCTCTTCTTCGAAGGGGGGGGGGGGGGGATAGTAACGAACATTTTGTATAAATGATGAATGGTTGGTTTTAAAAAAATCTTATAACAAATATGATAAAATAAATACATTATTGCTAGAGTGTGGTTTTATTGACTTGTTGTTTGTAAAATAAATTTGCATGTCTCTTCAACACTAACATTAAAGATTTTATTAATCTTAAATACATGTGTGTGTTGTTACACACTGACTTAGAATTTATTTACATAGTTTTATGAAAATAAAGAACAGAAATTATATTTCATGTCTGTTGATTTTGTGGTCCTGGTAAGTGGAAATGGATTCACGCAATGGTTTATCGAAGGCCATATAGAGAATAAGTTATTAATAATACATTGTATTATGCTGAGAGGGTTAAATTGTAAACTAATAATTTCTCTGTACTGATACTGATACCAAAAGTCACTTATCATATAAATGAGTTTAAATTTGAATAATAATACTAATTTGAATAACATATAAAACTAAACGTTTTAATGTCAACTTTGAATAACATATAATGTCAACATATAAAAAACAAGATAAATATATTAAATTAGTATCAAAAGGAATCGCCCCATACAAAACTCATTTGATTTTTTCAAGGACAAAGTTGAAACTGACTATACATTCCGTAGATGGCATCTTCTACAAAAAAACACACACTTAAATGGACGAATTTTAATGAAAGTGACACTTTTTATTTCGGGTTAGCAAATACAATTTATTGGCAACTGGTATTCACTTAAAACTTGTTACGGTATATTAAAGAAGCTTATATGAATGATGTTTGCATGCTCATGCATTTTTATTTGATGCAATATCAACAATATTGTGCACATTAAAAGTTAAATACCCCTGTTTCCGGAATGAGCTTATCCGTTGAGATGTTGCATGTGTAATATTTATCAAACTATTTTTGACAGAAGGAGCGTATACATTGTTGACAGTTTTTTCAGGTATTTGGTTGAATATTTACCATTTTAATATGCTGGGCAGATTTAATGAAGTTTGTCATTAAATCTGCCGATGCACAAAATTCTATAAAGAGGAAATATGCACTTGAAACAGGTAAGTGCGATTTTATTAAATTGGTACTACTGTACCATGATATATTAGATTTTCATTTGTCATTTTCATTTTCAAAGGTACACCATAAGCCCTATATATTGGTGTATATTAAAATAATAGGTACATGTTTACGCTACTTAATGGATATTGGATGTGTAATGGATTTGATGGGTATTTTTTTTCATTAAAATTCAACAACCTTTTCGTAATGTCGTTGTATATATGCCAAACAAGTCTATGATGTTAACAGAAAAATGCGGTAAACACGCACTGACCGGAACCTTGTTTACCAGTGCATTGTGGGTATTTTTATGAAGTTTTGGTTAGGTTAAAGTTGTCCAAGTTGGTTAACTTAGCCGCCGCATTTTCTGCCTTTATACAAACGGATAAACGGTTTGGATAAAATGGCCAACTTGGTTAAAGTTAACCGCTGGACAACTTTAACCAGCGGTTAAATTTAACCAACTTTTATACAATTGGCTGCTGACAGACAACACATCCTATTTGCGGATTCTGGTTTTTAGCTCTACTGGCCAAAGGCCTGAAGAGCTTATGCGATGGTAATGTGTACGTAGTATGTGCATCCGTGCGTCCGTTCGTCCGTGCATTCGTGCGTCTGTAAACAACTGCTTGTGAACACGATACAGTCTTCAGTTTTGATTGTATCTCGATGAAACTTGTACAGTATCTAGATATCCAATAGAGCTCGGTTCCTTTCAAAAACCAGCCAGATCTGCCCATGCATGCCTAGATTATGGCCCTTGATAGTAAAAAAAATGCTATTGTGTAAACACTAGCTTGTGAACACGATACAGTCTTCAGTTTTGATTGTATCTCAATGAAACTTGTACAGTATTTAGATATCTATTAGAGCTCAGTTCCTTTCGAAAACCAGCCAGATCCGACCATGCATGCCTAGATTATGGTCCTTGAAAGTATTAAAAAATCAGTTAGTCTGTAAACAATTGCTTGTGAACACGATACAGTCTTCAGTTTTGATTGTAACTTGTACAGTATTTAGATATCCATTAGAGCTCGGTTCCTTTCGAAAGCCAGCCAGATCCGACATGCATGCCTGGATTATGGGTCTTGAAAGTATAAAAAATGCTATTTTAAGCTAAATCTATTTTTAGCCAAGTGTACATGAGCGAAGTCTATTTTTAGCCAAGTTTCCATGTATAGTGACATTTGCTTGTGAAGGTTTGTTCAAATTATGCCCCTGGGGTCATTACTGTCCCCCCCCCCCCTTGCTATTTTGAACAAGGCTTTATTTAGTGGTCCACTACCATGATTGTTCAAATTATGCCCCTTGGGTTAAAACTGGCACTGCCCTGGGTGTCACAATTTTCCTAGAGACTTATTTAAGAAATATTTTCAAAATCTTCTTGTTTCAAACCACAAGGCCCATACCTTTGATATTTGTTGTGGAGCATCATATGATGCAATTGAAAACATTTGAAATAATGCCCCTTGGGCAAAGGCTGGCCCCACCCCTTTTGACTTACTTATTAATTTTTAAAGCTACAGTAATGAAAATTTGACCATGTGAACAGTTTTGCAAACAAGCATTAATGTTGTCCTCGGATGTCCTTGACTTTGACCTTTGACCGACTTTTTATTTTTAAAGCTACAGAAATGGAATTTTGACGATGAGTACAGTTTTGAAAGCAAATATTTTTTACCCTCAGATTACCTTTACCTGGCACATATTAAAATAGTTCATGCAACTAATCTGCTTACAACACTTCCTGTCCTCAGATGTTGAATGTGCAGCGTTTTCAGCTAACCCAAACACTAAAAGTGAACTATATATTTGTTGCCTATTACTCAAACGTACATGCTCTGGATTGAAAATGACCACAAGAGCCATGCCAGTAGAGCATAGGCCCTTTTGGGCCTCTTGTTATTCCTTCCTATTTATTTTAAATATTAATTGTCTGATTTTACAAACTATTGTTCTCAATTGTATGTACCATTGATGTGTATGCAATATTAAATGAGCATGTGTATTATAATCTCTGTTGTAAACTTGCTGAGATGCCAGATTGATTATGATGTGTCTTTATGTAATGACAATTTGTCATCTAGTGGCCTTGCATGAATTGGTGCAGTAGCCTACAATCAGAGAGTATTATCAGTTGTAGTTAGTAAGAACTGGTGTTTAGCTCTGATGCAAAAGTTTGGTGATTTGAACTCCATCACGGGAACTTGGCAGTTAACTGAAGAATCATTGAGATATTTAAATGAACCTTGGAGCACATTTTGCCAGAGACGATATGCAAATGTATGGTAAAGTCATAGCTCTGGCTTATTTATTGTTTAGCTATGCCCGCTGTTTCACTGGAAACCAACAGACATGCGTTGGCATTTGCTCGGCAGCACTCTTGTTAAAATCTGCATGGCTCCAATATAGTTGTACAATATGTGAATTTGTTTAAAATGTTATTCATAACTAATGAAGTTTAAGTTCTTCAATCAATAGAAAACTTAATAATGCTTGTACACATTAACAATAACAGTAGCTGTAAGAGTGGCTTTTATTACATAATAACTTCAGTCATTCGTTATTAAGTAACATAGGTGCTCCTGTATGAAAGGTAATATTATAGAACTTTGTGTTAAGGGACTCAGAAAAGCTCACAGTAACAATTTTTGAGTCTATTTTTGGATATCTCAAAAGTTCATAAGCATGACAAACGTGTTCTAGCTAGCTTATTTCATTAAGCACAATTTCTGACCTTACCTTAATTTTACTAAATAAGTAAATTTATTATGATTATCATGATAATTTGGTTTTAAAGTCCTAAAACTCTTAAGAAATGTAAATATTACAGAAATAATACCAAAACAAAAATAGTCAGCTTATTTAAATCCTGTAATAAGAAACTTAACATGTTTCAAATATTTGGGGCAATGAGAATGGCACATTTCTCATTTGTTTCTGTCTGTATTTCAGACTACCAGCCGATGCCCAGTCATGTGGGCTCTGAAACGACCGAGGAAGCCCAACCCCAGAACGAGCGCGTCATCAACATTAACTCCGCGCAGAGGGATAAGTTCTGCAACAACAAAATAAGGTACTATTCCAGTCATGTCAAATTTCTTTGCTAGTTTAGTTCATCATATTGTTTGAAATTGTTTAAAATATTGCTGATGTAGCAAATTATGACTTGTATAAAAAGGGAGATACTTTTTGTAAATTGTCAAACATTGTGTTCAGTAATGCATTGACTGCACAGTTGCCATGAATAGCTGAAATGTTGTGTTACGCAGCAAATAAATGAGGTCTATCAATATAAAAAATGGTTACCAATGCCACTCACAACGTAATTATCTGAAAGCATTGCATTAAAGGGTTTTTCTTTATTTGTAAGGAAAACACAATAATTTGGCGTAAAACACCCAGATGTGTCATCCTATTATTGAAAGTTGTGTGTGATATTTTCTCGGCCATTACATGAACAATACCTATAAGGAAAAATAAGGCTGCATCTAGACCTTGTCCATGAGTATCACATCAAGTACTCAAACCAGGCACAAGAAATTCTAAACCATATTTATTCAAACAGAAGAAGGACGCACATATCGATTGTTTCATCTGATTGCTGATAACTTGGACTCTATATAATGCTTGAAGTTGTAGACATAGCAAAATGGTCAAGTTACACCCTTTCTTTGTATTATATCAATACACTAATAGTTAGAGTAGGGGTTTAACTATTTGGAGTAATGGTTTTTAGCTCTACTGGCCAAAGGCCAGAAGAGCTTATGCGATGGTAATGTGTACGTAGTATGTGCATCCGTGCGGTCGTGCGTCTGTAAACAATTGCTTGTGAACACGATACAGTCTTCAGTTTTGATTGTATCGCGATGAAACTTGTACAGTATCTAGATATCCATTAGAGCTAGGTTCCTTTTGAAAACCAGCCAGATCCGCCCATAAGTGCCTAGATTATGGGCCATGAAAGTTTAAAGAAATGCTTTCTATTTTTAGCCAGGTCTGCATGAGCGAATTCTATTTTTAGCCAAGTTTACATGTACATGTAAATTCAAGTCTAGAGTTAAGGGAGACAGTTTGCAAGTCTAGGATTTTGAGAGACAATTTGCTTTTTGCTTCTGCAGTTGATTTTGTGAATTACTCTGCCTTGTTCTTGTTGAAAGCCCAAAGGCCATTTTTTAGCTTTAAGTTCTGTAGTTTGCGCATTCAGCTTAACAAAATTGGTTGTGAATGTTTAAGTTATGCACCTGGTGTCATTACTGGCCACACCCAGGGTTCACAGGTTTGGTAAACATAAATCTGGAAAGGTTTGAAAATCTTTTTGTGTGTTCGTGCATCCATCTCAGCACAATTGATTGTGAATGTTTGTTCAAAATGATCAATGTTGTCCTAGGATGCCCTTGACTTTGACCTTTTGACCAACTTTTTTTAACTTTTAAAACTACAGAAATTTTTACTATGAGTACAGTTTTGAAAGCATTTTTTTTTGTCAGATGACTTTTACTTGGCACATATTTAAATAGTTTATTAAACACCTATTGATTTAAGAGGCCATCCGGTCAAAGGTCAAGGTAACAGTGACCTTGAATGATAGAAGATTTTTAAAGATTGTCCGATTGATAACTCAACAAGTCCTGGACGTGTGGTCATCAAACTTGACATATAGATAACGCCTGACCAGTAGATGACCCCTATTGATTTTAGGGGCCATCGGGTCAAAGGTCATGGTCATAGTGACCTTGAATGATTAAAGGATTTTAAAGCTTGTGTGAGTGATTAATCAACAATGCCTAGACCTTTGGTCATCAAACTTGACATTGAGACTGGGCGTGACCAGTAGATGACCCCTATCGATTTTAGGAGTCATCAGGTCAAAGGTCAAGGTCACAGTAACCTTGAATGATAAAAGGTTGTCCGATTGGTAATTAGACAATGCCTGCACCCATGTCCCTCAATCTTGACTTGGAGGTTGGGTCTGACCAGTAGATGACCCCTATTGATTTTTGGGGTCATTGGGCCAAAGGTTAAGGTCACATTGACCCTGAATGATAAAAGGTTGTCAAAGTGATAACTCACTAATGCCTGCACCCATGGCCCACAAACTTGACTTGGAGGTTGGTCCTGACCAGTAGATGACCCCTATTTATTTTGGGGGTCATCAGTTCAAAGGTCCAGGTCACAGTAAACTTGAAGGCAAACTTGACAATTCCTTGACTGACCTATGGGTATCAAACTTGACATGAAGGTTTGGCCTGACCAGTAGATGGACCATGTGGATATTGGGTTTCATCAGGTCAATGTCAAAGTGACCTTGAATGCGATAATGTTTTTTAAGTGATAACTCGACAATGCTTGCACCCATGGCCCTCATACTTGACTTGGGGGTTGGGCCTGACCTGTAGATGACCCCTTTTAATTTAAGGGGTCATTGAGTCAAAGGTCAAGGTCACATTGGCCGTTAATGCAAAAAGCTTGTCTGTGTGATAACTTGACACTGCCTGCACCCTTGGCCCTCAAACTTGACTTGGGAGGTCCATGCAGATTTCATTCAATTGCCCAAATAATCCTGACAACATGGCGCTCAGGGGGGGGGGGGGGGGCATAATATTTGACAAACATCTCTTGTTGAATATTTGGATGCAATGTGAAGTGTTTGGCAATAAACCCTTGTCTTAATGCATTCTTAATGATTCTGGGGTTCTATAAAGTTCAGGATTGGGAGCTTTTAACTTTAGACTTTTGTACAGTGGTACATCGTTGCTTGGACAAAAAAATCAAACTCAGTAGGAAGTGACCTTTAAAAATTACATTAACAATTTGGAAACATTTTCAAAACAGATCTTAGCCCCTGTACCAAACAATTTGGAAACATTTTCAAAACAAATCTTAGCCCCTGTGCCGTGCTTTGGGCATGTTTTCCTTATTCTCAATACAAGATCCCCTCCCCGCACCATCATTTTTCAGTATTGACATTTATGAACTTTTAAAACCCCTGATAATTATTTTACAGAGATCTGTCAGAATAAGAGACTGTTTTGGGAATAAATGGTTTGTTTTTCAGCCAAACCCTGATTTAATATATCAGGAAGTTCAAACAGATTTTCCCTCTTTATGCAATATGATAGTCATTGATATAATGAATTGATCTAATACAGTGTTCACCATTCCCTTTTATATATTCTCAATAGTGAATTCCCAAAACAGTAATATGTCATTGTTGTATTCAATGTAGTAATATAAACTCATAATTCACAAATAAAACAATCATTATTCATCTGTCTATTTTAAAACTTTACAAATCTGTCTGGTTTATATTCCGACACTGCCAAGTACAGTTTGATCTTCAATTTGTATTACAGCAGTCCGTAGTACAGTTCCATCTTGTTTCTATTTCAGCACTGCTAGGTACAGTTTCAGTACTGCCAAGTACAGATTCATCTAGTTTCTATTTCAGCACTGCCAAGTACAGTTTCATCTTGGTTGTATTACAGCATTGCCAGGTCCAGTTTCATTTTGTTTGTATTTCAGCACTGCCAGGTACACTTTCAGTACTGCCAAGTACAGTTTCATCTTGGTTGTATTACAGCACTGCCAGGTACAGTTTCATTTTGTTTGTATTTTAGCTCTGCCAAGTACAGTTGCAGTTCTGCCAAGTACAGTTGTTTGTTCTTAGCACTGCCAGGTACAGTTTCAGTTCTGCCAAGTACAGTTTCATCTTGTTTGTACTTAGCACTGCCAGATACAGTTTCAGTACTGCCAAGTACAGTTTCATCTTGTTTCTATTTCAGCATTGCCAGGTACAGTTGCATTTTGTTTCTATTTCAGTACTGCCAGGTACAGTTACATCTTGTTTGTATTACAGCACTGCCAGGTACAGTTTCATCTTGTTTCTATTTCAGTTCTGCCAGGTACAGTTTTATCTTGTTTGTGTTACTGCGCTGCCAGGTACAGTTTCATCCTGTTAATATTTCAGCACTGCCAAGTTCAGTTTCAGAACAGCCAAGTACAGTTTCATTTTGTTAATATTTTAGCACTGACGAGTACAGTTTCATCTTGTTTGTATTTCAGGGCTGTCAAGTAAAGTATCACTTCGTTTCCATTTCACCACGGCCAAGTAAAGTTTCATCTCATTTGTATTTCAGCACTGCCAAGTACAGTTTCATCTCGTTCCTACCCAAGTTTCTGTTTGAGCAGTTCCGTAGATACGCAAACATCTTCTTTCTCTTCATCGCCTTGCTTCAGGTATATCTGTCAATACCATTTACTTATGTTATTTTATCTCTAAGCCTAAAGAATAGTCCATTAGAACAATATAAAATTAAGTCAAGAACATGCATCTTAATCTGTTTTGCTTAAACAGTAAATAACTGCAAGTGCACAATTTATTCATTAGCTTGTCTGCCTTAGTGTCATTATTGTTCTGGAATTGCAATAAATTTAACCTTGACCGAAACTTATAAATTCTTTCTGACTCACAAAGAAAAAACAGAGAAGCATTGGCATTCTTGTTTCATTCTAGCTATATTGTCTTCTCGAACCACCAACCAACGCAAAAAAATTATGACTCATATTTCAGGACTGATTGGTGCATGATTGCTTTTGGTCAGTGCATAGTTAGCAGAGGCCTTCACCATTTTCCATGTACTGACCAAATGTTTTCATACACCTCAAACTTCGCCATTATCCCTGCACTAACCAAATGTTTTCATACACCTCAAACTTCGCTATTATCCCTGCACTAACCAAATGTTTTCATACACCTCAAACTTCGCCATTATTCCTGCACTAGCCAAATGTTTTCATACACCTCAGAGGACTTCACCTTTATTCCTGCACTAACCAAATGTTTTCATACACCTCAGAGGACTTCACCTTTATCCGCGCACTGACCAAATGTTTTCATACACCTCAGAGGACTTCACCTTTATCCCTGCACTGACCAAATGTTTTCATACACCTCAGAGAACTGCACCTTTATCTCTGCTCTGACCAAATGTTTTCATACACCTCAGAGGAATTCACCATTATCCCTGCACTAACCAAATGTTTTCATACACCTCAGTGGACTGCACCTTTATCCCTGCACTGACCAAATGTTTTCATACACCTCAGTGGACTGCACCATTATCTTTGCTCTGACCAAATGTTTTCATACTCCTCAGAGGACTGCACCATTATCCGCGCACTGACCAAATGTTTTCATACACCTCAGTGGACTGCACCATTATCTTTGCTCTGACCAAATGTTTTCATACACCTCAGAGGACGTCACCATTATCTGTGCTCTGACCAAATGTTTGCATACACCTCAGAGGACGTCACCATTATCTGTGCACTGACCAAATGTTTTCATACACCTCTGAGGACTTCACCATTATCTGTGCACTGACCAAATGTTTCCATACACCTCAGAGGACTTCACCATTATCTGTGCACTGACCAAATGTTTTCATACACCTCAGAGGACTGCACCATTATCTGTGCAATGACCAAATGTTTTCATACACCTCAGAGGACTTCACCATTATCCGCGCACTAACCAAATGTTTTCATACACCTCAGATGACTGCACCTTTATCCGCGCACTGACCAAATGTTTTCATACACCTCAGAGGACTTCACCATTATTCCTGCACTGACCAAATGTTTTCATACACCTCAGAGGACTTCACCATTATTCCTGCACTGACCAAATGTTTTCATACACCTCAGAGGACCTCACCATTATTCCTGCACTGACCAAATGTTTTCATACACCTCAGAGGACTTCACCATTATCCCTGCACTGACCAAATGTTTTCATACACCTCAGTGGACTGCACCTTTATCCCTGCACTGACCAAATGTTTTCATACACCTCAGAGGACTTCACCATTATCTGTGCACTGACCAAATGTTTTCATACACCTCAGTGGACTGCACCATTATCCCTGCACTGACCAAATGTTTTCATACACCTCAGAGGACTTCACCATTATCCGCGCACTGACCAAATGTTTTCATACACCTCAGAGGACTTCACCATTATTCCTGCACTGACCAAATGTTTTCATACACCTCAGAGGACTTCACCATTATTCCTGCACTGACCAAATGTTTTCATACACCTCAGAGGACTTCACCATTATTCCTGCACTGACCAAATGTTTTCAAACAGCTCAGAGGACTTCACCATTATTCCTGCACTGACCAAATGTTTTCATACACCTCAGAGGACTGCACCATTATTCCTGCACTGACCAAATGTTCATACACCTCAGAGGACTTCACCATTATCTGCGCACTGACCAAATGTTTTCATACACCTCAGAGGACTTCACCATTATCCGCGCACTGACCAAATGTTTTCATACACCTCAGAGGACTTCACCATTATCCGCGCACTGACCAAATGTTTTCTTACACCTCAGAGGACTTCACCATTATTCCTGCACTGACCAAATGTTTTCATACACCTCAGAGGACTGCACCATTATCCGCGCACTGACCAAATGTTTTCATACACCTCAGAGGACTTCACCATTATTCCTGCACTGACCAAATGTTTTCATACACCTCAGAGGACTTCACCATTATTCTTGTACTGACCAAATGGTTTCAAACACCTCCATTCTGAAAATAGATAATATTAAATGTCTATGTTTACACTCATTATTGGCAAGATTTCTCTTGGATATTATTACAGCA
This sequence comes from Mya arenaria, assembly GCF_026914265.1. Classification (NCBI taxonomy): domain Eukaryota; kingdom Metazoa; phylum Mollusca; class Bivalvia; order Myida; family Myidae; genus Mya; species Mya arenaria. Next base: position 5,292,763 of record NC_069124.1, read on the forward strand.
ATCAACAGTGCTAAAAATGCTTCTTTCAAGTCAATTGAATTGAGTACAAATTGGGATAATTGAAAAGCGCTAGCACCAATGATATTGTTTCATCATTGTAACATACATTTTATTACATTGTAATGTAATTTGCCAATCACAGTGTTCCTGTTTGTTCTGTTAGAGGTACTCCAAACATGCTGCTTTATGCAATTAAAAAGAAATGCAATTATCTATAAGGATGGATAATAGGAATGTAAATGTATGTGTAATGTATATACTATTATTGGGGAAAATGAACTTTCATTTGTCAAAGGCTTACAAGAGACTAATAATTAATGAAATGACATGTATGCAGGATACAAATATGCAGTGTATCTGTATAAGGAAATCTGTATTAGATTCACAAAGATGTTGCAAAAAAAACAGACCTATTATTTTCTCCTAAATAAACTAGACTGTAAACAGGGACTACTTAAAAAACTTCATAATACTTAATTTTTTTTATTAAACGGAGACCAGTAAACACGACTTGTGCTGAGTGCTGAAACTATTCTCTTAATTATATCAGATTATTGTACCATTTGACTTTAGGAAATGTACTTGCAGGATATTTTTGGAAAGTTAATTATGTTATATGTCCTTGTTCGCTGTGTGTCTGGTGTTCTGGTGTGTAAAATGTCCGTTCTAATAAAAAAAAGTGGCAGACAGATTCTGGCTTTCCAAGGGGATCCTTTCTATCTATAACTGTCATCCATTTTTTTTGTTGACTGAAGATGATTTGATCAAGAAACGAGTATGACCAAAATAAATAAAAGATATATCTGTGTATTTTGATATCAAATTAGGAAAGAATAATACAAACTTACAGTTTTCATGTATTTGCATGTTCTTTTTTTTTGTAAACACCTTATAAACTTAATGTATAAAGGAATATTTATAAAAGTCAAAATTGGAATTGAATCTTTTTTTCATTTTAGCAAATTCCCCGTGTCTCCCCGACAGGACGTTACACGACGGCCGTTCCCCTGCTCTTCATTCTCCTAGTCTCAGCTATCAAAGAAATCATCGAGGATTTTGTAAGCATAGTATTGATTTAAACTATATAGATAAGGCCAGAGACGTTTGTTTAAATTCTCATCCGAGGCCACTCTGGCCAAAAAAAACCTGCACCAACATTTTATACCTGGCCTGAACAAGAAATCAGATAACAAATACAGTTGAAACCTATTGGCTCGATATTCCAGGGACCGCCCAAAATACGTCGAGCCTTAAGTATATAAAGGAATACTTACTGAATGTGTATTTTTCTGAAGTCATTATCATGTATGTTATTTTGCTACGTTATCTCTGCTAGTGAAGAGTATTTATTGCACAGAGTTGCTGTATCCACACCTGTCATCATACTGGCGCTCGATGACAGATTCGATACATGACAATACCAAATAATTTTAGTGGTTTATTAACACTTTAAACAGAAAAAAACACAGTGTGAAATTCTGAAAAAGGGACAACGAAAACAACATTGAGCGTGGAGAGAAATCGACCCAATAGAAATCGAATCATCCAATCAAATGAGGATATCTAGCCATGTGATATCGAGACAATGAGTTTTCACTGTATGGGAAATGGAGCTAACTTAAATATAACAAAATCAAACAATCATTCCACCCTAAGTTTTAAATTCCAAAATTAAGGTAAAACCTAATAAAGCCCTGTAGTGGTGATCACTAATTAAAAAGAGATTGGTTCCAGAATGATTTCAGAGATTTCAAAGGCCTCAGCAATGATTGCTTCCAACATTGGAATAAAATGATTTTGATGAAATTAACTTGCGAAGTTTAACTCTCAAGGGTTTTGATTGGCATTTATTTAATTACTTTATTTTCCCTTGAAATAAAAAAGTAGTTGTGTTTTATTCTTCAAAGAAGGTTACTTCAAATGAAGAATTTCTGTTTTTTTCAGAAGAGACATAGAGCTGATGACACAGTCAATAACAATAAAGTCTGTGGTAAGTATGCTTCATTTATACTATTTCATTTCTTTTTATAATTATGGTTTGTAAAGATCCTGCGAAATTATTTATTGAAAATCATATGTTTAAGGTACATGAAAATTAAACATGTTCATGCATTATTCATTCCATGATGAACATCAATTATCTGAATCACTCAAAGATATTGCTGCAGGAAATGGGCAAGATAACAAGCAGTTTTCTGCCAAGCAACTTAAACTTAACTTTGAAGTCAGATATAAATGTGAAGCTTTGCAGGAAAATTGCATGTAGATTGTCTTGATCATTCCGTTATGTTGGAAATGCTTAAATGATTATGCTGAATGTGTCACAATAAGACCCAGTCAGAATTCTTAAAAACAAAACAAAAAAAAAACTTTTATTGTCATGTAATTGAAAGAAATCATATAGGAATTCAGAGTGAACATTGTTTTGTTTTTATGCCTTCCATTTTAGGTTTCCAGATCAGATGAGGTTAAACAAGCTTTTATGTTATGGCTTACATCACTATTTATGAAACCATTTATTGTTATACCCCTGCAAAGCAAAGTGAAGGGGGTGTGGGGGTAGGGTATATTAGAGTGAGCTTGTTGGTCACTCACTTGGTCAGTCAGTCGAATAGGTTTTGTCCACACGGCAACTCATGAATAGGTTGATTGACCTAAATATTTTTTGTTGCACATGTTAAACACAATAAAATAAAAATCATCTTGACATTCATTACAAACATCAGATTTTGTAGGGAGTTATCGCTTTCAACTAACAATTATTAAAAAAACCTCTCTATGAACAACAATTCTTGAAAACTGTTTGATTTAAATAATTTTTGATACACATGTTTAACACTATACAAAAGAGGTCATATTCTGTTTTGGTACAAAACACTATTTTACGACGTTATATCCCCTATATCCCCTTTTCAAGCATTTACAGACCGTAAATAATTGAGTATAAGACGCACCTTTTTTCCCCAAAAAATTCTTATAAATAAAATGTCTGCGTTTTATATACAGTATTAGGCTTTTGATGTTTTTTACCAGAGTCCATTTCAAGCTGTAATATGTTTGTTTACATTTCTCTATATACCATATTAGAGATTTAAAGATTTTGTCTCCAGTTTTTCATGCATTTTTTGCCTGCGTCCTATATATGCTAGTATCCTACATTCAATGATTTACGGAACTTAAAAATATTGTCTGGCTGATGTCTTATGACAAGTACTATGGATTAAAAGGTTTGTTGGTACTAGGGTTAAGAATTATAAAATACAGGTCAAGTTTGACTTTAGTTGCAATCGACCAATGTTCAATGAAGTTAGGTCTCCTTACTTTTACAAAAGAAATTGCCTGAAAATAATTGGTGTTGAAAGGTTAAAGCCAGAATTAATAAAATTTTGAAAGAAGTGTTTGTGTTTATGAATGTAAAAAAACAGGTCTAGTTTGACTTTGGTTTCAACCAACTAATTCTTTTTGGAGGAATGTCCCTGTCCTTCAGAAAACCTTGATTATTACATTGGGATATGCTGGCTGATTGGAATGCAGTTGTGCCCGCAGACTTCATCAACAAACTTGTATATCACATTTATCCATTCGCTTTGCTTTGCCCCCAAGGATTAAGATATATCCTATGAAGTATTCTGCCTTTGTATAGTGTACACATATAAATACAATACCTCCTCAGCAAGAAGTCTAAGAATTGTATGGATTAATGATGTTATATTTTTGCAAATACTATATCATTGCCATGATAGGAGATATTTGCACTGTGCAGATTATTCCTGCTTGTAGCACTGCCACTTCAACCATTGTTTATATGCATTCCATAGAAACATCTTAAACATTGAAATATGATGAAACTTTAGTGCTTCCTGAATATCACTGTATGAATCTAAATCTGTTTTAAAATGACATCAGGCTGTTCTTGAAAGATACATCTTTATGTAAATCAACATACTAAGTGGTCTTTTTTTTCTCCCGCAGTGTTACGTAATAGCTACTGGCAGCTGTTGAAGTGGAAGGATGTGGTTGTCGGGGACATTGTCAAGGTTGTCAGTGGACAGTTCTTTCCTGCAGATCTCATCTTACTATCTTCCAGGTATAACCAAAACAAAATAATAAATATTAAGGTTTTTAATGTACTATTTCATCTACGTTGGAATAATGTCAAAGCACTATCAATGTTGGATTTTGACACATTTTAAAATACTGCATACAACTAAGTAGACATGTTTATAATGGCAATACAGATGTATGATATAAGTCCTATTGGTCTGGTCGAATATGAACTGTGCAAGAGATGGGTTTATTTGTACTAAAAAGAACCCAGCTAGATATGGGTTAATTTGTAAAATAACAACATCTAATGGTTTTACTTATGTATATCACAGTTTTCAAGGACTTTTTATGCCCCCCATCGAAGAAGAGGGGTATATTGCTTTGCACAGGCATGTCGGTCCGTCAGTCCTTCGGTAGACCAAAGCTTGTCCGAGTGATAACTCAACAATTCCTGGACGTATGGTCATCAAACTTCACATGAAGGTTGGGCCTGACCAGTAGATGACCCCTATTGATTTTGGGGGTCATTGGGTCAAAGGTCAAGGTCACAGTGACCTTTAATGGTAAAATAATTTTAAAGCTTGTCCGAGTGATAACTCAACAATGCCTGCACCAATGGCCCTCAAACTTGACATGGAGGTTGGGCCTGACCAGTAGATGACCCCTATTGTTTTGGGGGGTCATCAGGCCAAAGGTCAAGGTCACAGTGACCTTGAATGGTAAAAGGTCGTCCGAGTGATAACTTGACAATGCCTGCACCCATGGCCCTCAAACTTGACTTGGAGGTTTGGCCTGACCAGTAGCTGACCCCTATTGTTTTTGGGGCTCATCGGGTCAAAGGTCAAGTTCACAGTGACCTTGAATGGTAAAAGGTTGTCCGAGTGATAACTCAACAATGCCGGCACCCATGGCCCTATAGTTGAATTGGAGGTTGGGCCTGACCAGGAGATGACCCCTATTGTTTTTGGGGGTCATCGGGCCAAAGGTCAAGGTCACAGTGACCTTAAATGATAAAAGGTTGTCCGAGTGATAATTTGACAATGCCTGCACCCATGGCCCTCATAATTGAATTGGAGGTTGGGCCTGACCAGTAGAAGACCCCTATTGTTTTTGGGGGTCATCGGGCCAAAGGTCAAGGTCACAGTCACCTTGAATGGTTAAAGGTTTTCCTTGTGATACCTTGACAATACCTGCACCCATGGCCCTCAAACTTGACTTGGAATTGGGCCTGACCAGTACATGACCCCTTTTGTTTTTGGGGGTCATCTGGCCAAAGGTCAAGGTCACAGTCACCTTGAATGGTAAAAGGTTGTCCGAGTGATCACTCGACAATGCCTGCACCCATGGCCCTCAAACTTGACTTGGATAATTGGCTTGATCAGGAGATGACCCCTATGGTTTTTGGGGGTCATCTGGCCAAAGGTCAATTTCACAGTGACCTGGAAAGGTAAAAGGTTGTCCGAGTGATAACTCGACAATGCCTGCACCCATGGCCCTCAAACTTGACTTGGAGGTTGGGCCTGGCCAGAAGATGGTCCCTATTGATATTAGGGGTCATTGGGCTAAAGGTCAAGGTCACAGTGACCTGGAATGGTAAAAGGTTATCCGAGTGATAACTCGACAATGCCTGCACCCATGGCCCTTAAGGTTGACTTGGAGGTTGGACCTGGCCAGAAGATGGTCCCTATTGATTTTAGGGGTCATTGGGCCAAAGGTAAAGGTCACAGTGACCTTGAATGATAAAAGGTTGTCCGAGTGATAACTCAACAATGCCTGCACCCATGGCCCTCAAACTTGACATTGAGGTTTGGCCTGACCAGTAGATGACCCCTATTGATTTTAGGGGTCAAAGGTCAAGGTCACAGTGACCTTGAAAGCGACCTCGACAATTCCTGGACCTATGGTCATTTAACTTGACATGAAGGTTGGGCCTGCCCAGTAGATGACCCCTATCGACTTTGGGGGTCATCAGGCCAAGGTCAATGTCACAGTAACCTTTAACGCAAAAAAGTTAACAAATCTTCTCCCACTGATATCTCAACAATGCCTGAACCTATGATCATTAAACTTGACATGGATGTTAAGCCTGACCAGTAGATCACCCTTATTGATTTTAGGATTCATAGAGCCAAAGGTCAAGGTCACAGTGATCTTGAATGGTAAAAGGTTGTCAGAGTGATAACTCAACAATGCCTGAACCCATGGCCTTCAAACTTGACTTGGAGTTGCATCTGACTTGTAGATGACCCCTTATGATTTAAGGGGTCATTGGGTCAAAGGTCAAGGTCACAGTGACCTTGAACGAAAAAAACTTGTCTGTGTGATATCTTGACAATGCCTGCACCCATGGCCCTCTAACTTGACATTTAGGTTTCTGGTGACCAGCTGATGACTCTGGATTTTGAGTTCATAGAGTCAAAGGTCATGGTCATAACACACTCTATCCTCACACTTTAATGGTCATAATCTGAAAACTGCCTTAATGGCAACAAATCAGCTGTCATTTCGGTCCATGCATATATCATTCAATTGTCCATATAATCCTGACAACATGGCGCTCAGGGGGGCATAATGTTTGACAAACATCTCTTGTTAATTCTTTTTTCAGTGAGCCTCAGGCCATGTGCTATATAGAAACATCAAACCTAGATGGGGAAACCAATCTCAAAATACGACAGGTAGGAGGAGAGAAATTCTACAACAAAACATGGAATTACAATTTTCATGGAGGCCATAAACTTTAATGCGAAGGCAGCTATTAAGCTTATCTCAATCATGCTTCAATACTTTACCTGGGTAGATATCAGAACTGGCCCCAATATCACAAAAATACTTCAGTCAAATCTCAATCTCAGACTTAACTCATTTTACCACATAACATCAAGAGTGAATAAAAGTTGTGAATCTGTATACACCTTTTAAAAGAGCATTCTCACGTAGAACATGTTAATTAAAAACTTTGGGAATAATTCCAAAAAAATCATTCTGAAGCCTAAAATGTAATGAGGTGTAACTTATTTATTTTTTTGAACAATAACTAAAGTATATATTTGCCCTAGATTTAGTTGTCTTCGAAATATTGACAAAAGGTTTTTATTAATACTTTTTATGATAAAGTGTGTTTTTAGAATAGTAAAAACATACAACGTTTTGATTCATACTATGCTCTTATGGTTTAGAATAAGTTGAGACTGAGAGTGAGATTTGACTTAATTTTTTTTTTGTGATATTGGGGCCTGCTCTATATACCATAATATGAACCATGCAGGAAAATGCACTTGTTCCAGATCCAACATGTAGCCTCTCAGTGTTGGTCAGACATGTATACCATTATACCTCCTCAAACTCACCATATGGTTGACTTCAGTGAGTTCATTTTGCATGTGTTATTTCATTCTGTGAACCAATATTCACTCATTTTGACACATTCTCATACACTCCCAATGTTTTTTTCCTCCAGGGCCTACCACAGACAGCCAAACTACTAAAGAAGGAAGATTTGTCTGACCTGATTGGCTTGATAGAATGTGAGCCACCAAATAGACATCTACTGGATTTTGTTGGCAATATCCGACCTTCATCCAGACAGTAAGTGCTGTAACATTGTCATTGAATTTATAAGAATCATATTGGTGTTGGTCACATTTGCTCTGTCAATGTGTTATTGTTAGAAATCTCTTTATGCAAATAACATTGTTGGACATTTGATGTATGTATGTAAAACACAGATCTATGCCCAACCTCACAACCGTGGCAAATTCTACAAACTTTGCCAAAATTCCATTCTGTACCATATATATTGGATCAGCATGGAACTGTATATCAAGGTCATATAAATAATAACCCATATAATTCCTGTTTGCTATTTGTTGTTTTTTGTTGGAGTGTTATTTTCTTCTCCTTGAAGGTTTTATTCAATCATGTTTAAAATTCAATTTTATTCAGTAAAAACTAAGAATACCAATTAAGACCCAATTATTTATCTAGTGATTTAACAATATTCTGTCCCATAATGGGGATATTGAAGATAACTTGTAACAGACTGAAGAACTTACCATTGCTTCAAAACTCCATGATATTTCAGGACCATTCCACTGGGGCCGGACCAGCTGTTGTTGAGAGGTGCTATGTTGAGAAATACAAACTGGGTCTTTGGTAAGTCAAGACTTACCATAGGATTTCTTGTGTTTGAAGAAAGAAAACATGGCGAATCAGGTTGTCTATGAATGTTGCAAATTATTATTATTATTGTTTATTAGCTCGACTATTCGAAGAATAGATGGGCTATACTACTGGCCCCAGCGTCGGCGTCGGTGTCGGCTTCGGCGTCTGGTTAAAGTTTTAGGGCAAGTTGGGATTTTCACTTATAAGTCCAATACCCTACATTCAATTGACTTAATACTTCACACAGTTGTTCAGGGCCATCACATGATGAGGTTAGATAACTCCATATTATTCTTTACACAGATTATGGCCCCTGATTGACTATGGAACTTAGGTTAAAGTTTTAGGGCAAGTTGGAATATTTATTAATAACTTCTATATCCTTTGTTCAATTGACTTAATACTTCACACAGTTGTTCAGAACCATCACACAATGAGGTTACATAACTCCATAGTATCCTAAATACAAGTTATGGCCCCTGATTGACTTAGGTTAAAGTTTTAGGGCAGGTTAAAGTTTTAGGGCAAGTTGGGATTTTCACTTAAAACTCCAATACCATTCATTCAATTGACTTAATACTTCACACAGATGTTCAGAGCCATCACATAATGAGGTTAGATAACTCCATATTATCTTTTATACAAATTATGGCCCCTGATTGACTATGGAACTTAGGTTAAAGTTTTAGGGCAGGTTGGGATATTGTTTAATAACTTCTATACCCTTCATTCAATTGACTTAATACTTCACACAATTGTTCAGGACCATCACCCAATGAGGTTACATAACTCCATATCCTTAATACAAGTTATGGCCCCTGATTGACTTAGGTTAAAGGTTTAGGCTAGTAGAAGTTAAGGGCAAGTTGGGATTTTAATAAAAAAACTTCTATACCGTTCATTAAATGCACTTAATTAAATTCAAAATTATTTGTGACCAACTTACAACAAGAAACATAACTCTGTTTTAAGGCTAAATACAAATTATGGCCCTTGAATTTTTTTATTATTATTATTATTATTATTATTTTATTTTTTTTCCTTTGAAAGGCATATTTGTATATTCTTAACCACATTTTCATAATGGGAAATCAAGTTATTTGAATGACTTGGGTCATTGTTTGGGCGGGCTGGTGGGAGAACAGCATCAAAGTCACCTTATGTATCGAATAATGTTAGTTAGGTTTGACATAAAGAGACCAAACTTGGTATTATTACATCGTTATTGTATTCTAAGTCAAAGCGGCGTAGTCGAGCGCGCTGTCTTAAGACGGTCTTGTTAGGAATTATTAGTAACATGCATAAAAATAAGTGTATGCCCATAAAGAACTACAGCCTATGTTTATCTTTATGTTGTATATATGCCATCTAGCAATACTGTACACAAAATAAACTTGGCTTGTGTTTAAAACATGCTATAATAGAAAGTAAAAGATAAAAATCAATTGGTACAATAGTGATGAATAAAAGACATCTTATGTCAAAGGCAAGAAACTGATGTTGAAGAGTTCAAGCCATGAAATTATATTTTAAAGTTCTATAATATAAGTAACCAGTTATAATTACTTGTAAATCTTCACTGTTTGTCTTTTTATGTATAGGTATTGTTGTGTACACTGGCCATGAGAGCAAGCTGATGTTGAACTCCACCTCGGCACCTCTGAAACGATCCACAGTTGAAAAAGTCACCAACCTTCAGGTGAGCTGGTGTTAAAATCACAACTGTTTATGTTAAATCAGCTCATCATCATGAGAAATAGTCTTAATTTAATTTGCACTTACAACTGGAATAAATCAAGTTGCTCAACAGAAAGGTAATTCTGGCTGGAATATATCTAGTTGCTCAACAGGGGGGCAATTCTGGCTGGAATATATCTAGTTGCTCAACAGGGGGGCAATTCTGGCTGGAATATATCTAGTTGCTCAACAGGGAGGTAATTCTGGCTGGAATATATCTAGTTGCTCAACAGGGAGGCAATTCTGGCTGGAATATATCTAGTTGCTTAACAGGAAGGTAATTGAGGCTGGAATAAATCTAGTTGCTCAACAGGGAGGCAATTCTCGCTGGAATAAATCTAGTTGCTCAACTGGGAATTTCAAATAATTTTGTTTCAAAATCCATTTTGTGACAGTGCAAATACTTTTTGTGTGCAAAATATCGTGTGTATTAATGTATTTGGGAATTGCCATTGATAGTCATCCTTATTATGAAACAACTTTGCCATAACATATATAAATATCAGTCTATTGCAGAATTACGGAGAGATAATTTGTGTTTTTTGTTTGTTTTCCTCACAGATATTGTTCCTGTTTGGAATCCTTCTTCTTCTATCCCTCATCTGTACTGTTGCCAATCAGATTTGGACATCAGACCATGAAAAGACACACTGGTACCTTGGTTACGAAGGTGCGCTTTTATTTTTTAAATGTGTATATAAGTATGTAAGGAATAAGAGGGAAAAAAACAGCAAAAATGTGCAAAGCATTAGATTGTCTCTTATCATTATGATCCAATGATTGGCTAAATATTGGGACATATGTTTTAATGATACATGTACAAGCACAATACTTACAGTTTTACCAGGTTTTGTCTCTTATTACAAGATTGTTATACATGTTTGTTCTCTCACTTTTTTATTACAAAGACTTATTGACATGCAGCTATAAGTAAACTACATCGGTCCTCTGTAATTGATAAGTTTGTTTAACAAAAAAGCATATTTTGATCCAATGTCTTCTGGGCATTTGTTTGCCCTGGGCTTTAACATTATTTCATTGAATTACGATTTTGAATATTCAAATAAGGACGACTCTGCGTCATGTCAATTTATTGATATGAGGCTTAAATCTGATAACATCTGCCCTTGATAATTATCAATTTCCTTTAGGAAAAGAATGTTTTAAATGAAAGTGGACATGCTCTTAGTTTGACTTTAAATGTCATATACAAATAGATCTCATTGAGGAGAAGTGCAGTGCACAGGAGCCATAATTTTGGATGCAGTTGTTTTTAGTTTTTGCCATTTGTTAATTTTCATACTTATGTTTTGTCGGCAGCATAACTTGAAAAGCATTTGAGGTATTGTATTCAAACTTCATATACAGATATTTTTCATTTTGGAGAAGTTCACTGCACAGAAACCATAACTATGGGTGCAGTTTTTTCAGTAATTGTCCTTTGTTAATTTTCAGTGTTATCCTTTGTCATAATGTGAGGTTGATAATGTTCTTAATTCGGCGTGGTCTATACCAGTCTGTGACTGCTCTTGTTATCAGTGGAGTTCAGCGTCAAGTTAATTCTGATGCTGAATGTGATTAATTCAATAAGACAAACCAGACAGAATGACTAATGATCAGCTCCTTGTCATATCAGACAAGGAGATAAAGCATCACACTGTTAATAACATTGCAGAAATCTCCTGTATTTCTACTCTCTGCTTACAAAATTGGAAACTTATTAATCTATTTTTCAGAGTGTCGATTTTATGCAGCATTGTGACATATTTGTGCTTGATAATGATCCTCCAAAATCTGTATAAGACTTTCCTATGGAATTCTCTTCCATCAAATTGTTCAATATGTCATTTGTTTTTATAGTTTTCTCTTGCGTTAACAATCTTGTAGGCAAAGAAGATTTGTGTAGACATAGCATGACACATTTCCATTAACTTCGGTGACCTTTTTAGACATTGCTTTTATCTAGAGATGATTTACAACTTATATGCACAAGTAGATTTAAATGTTTTCGGTCCCTCTTTTTCCTGATGTTTGTGTTTTCACCGTATTAGTGAGGTTTTGTCTTCAGGACGCTAAACTGACATGAAAAAAATAATTTCCATTTTTATAAAATTTACTTTGACCGTAACATTAAAATCATGAATATTCAAAAACATGAAGCCCTCAGTAAAACATCTGATATTTCTTCCCTGTCTTGTCTTGATACTGTGATTTGTTCTCAAATGGATCTGATACAATTGAATAAGGGCAAGCGAGTGGGGTTGGTGTCACCAAGCTGGATCAGTGGATTTCCCCTGGGACCTTCAGTTCCGCTGCAATTTCAGATTCTCTTTATTGAAGTATATTGTGCCGACTATCATTATCAGTCTTGTATTATGTTAACTTGTTACATTACTCCTGTACAGATTTACCAGCAAGCAACTTTGGCTATGACTTCCTCACGTTCATCATCCTGTTCAACAATCTGATCCCCATCAGTCTCCAAGTCACACTGGAGATGGTCAAGTTCATCCAGGCCATCTTCATCAACTGGGTATGTTATTGAAGTCATCTTATTTATGGCTTTGTGATCATTTTCAAGTTCTATTTAATGCAATCGTATTATAAACGGCCTGATTGAAATCAGTCTACAGGTTATACTGAAAGTTATCAAGGCTTTGTGCTAATGCTTTCTAATGTGTAAGTTTAGCAAAACATTTCATAAAAATATTACCAATAACTTTTTCACAATCAGTCTCCAGTTTCAATCTAAAAAAAGAAGCCACTTGTTTTCCACTTATTTAAGAACAATGATTAATTCTATGTTCTGTTGCTCTGTTGACTTGATTTTGGATATGACCAGGACATGGACATGTATTGTGAGGAGACGGACACCCCTGCCATGGCCCGTACATCCAACCTGAACGAGGAACTAGGACAGGTACGATAAGTTGCTGCATGTTTACTGGAACATGTGGTTTTATAGTTCAATGAAGTCCCACAAATTAACTAGGATTGTCAATGAGCAGTAAAATTTATAGGGTCAATAATGTACCTGGCGGTGATAAGAGTACATTGTGTCTTGTTGGCAATGTGACAGTACTGTTACATCGTCTGTATGTCTGTATAATGTGGTTTTAGTGAAATTTAAATGAATACTTTTTTATGCAAGTACTCAAATAGTACATTCGAGTACCCAAACGATCGATCAAGCACTTGAGTTCTAGTTGCCATCTATAAAACAACAGTAAAATGTTTTGCACATCATTGATAGATTTTAAACCAATGGAACGTTCAAGATAGAGAGAACATGTATTTGACTTAAATTTGATAAGAACTCTAGAACTAAACCATATTATTTGAAGCAAATTTTTAAATTTGATATTGTAGTCATTCTCAATGACTGATGCTGAAATAAATATATATAATAATAAATAATATATACTTAAGTAATGGATACTTTAAATAGGTAGTTTAAATAGGAGTGAAATACTGCTTCCAGAAAACATTAAATCCATTTGTTATCTACGCCTGTCTCGCAGAAATATACATATTTGTTCCACATCTCTATTTCAGATAAAGTACATCTTTTCCGACAAGACCGGAACACTGACCAGAAACATGATGAGCTTCAGGAAATGTTCTGTTGCAGGGATAATGTATGGGTAAGTGTCATTGTCCTAATCAGCACAAGTTGTCATGGTTTCTCTCCATAAAATAATGCTACTCATTTATCACCTAGCAAGTCCGTTGGTCTCTCAGGAAATTGGCTTTATTCATCACTGCTGAATTTATTTATTGCTTCAGTTAAACATGTACATGTGTGATGGTCAGTACTTAGTGCCTTATTTTACTTCATTTTAAACCTAGAAATTGAAATTTATTCCATGATAGCAATGAGTTTGCCTCCATGTAACTTAAATGATCTGAACAACTTGTTAGATTGTCACCATTTATAAGCTGATTCGGGTTAAATATTTTAGTAAGTGGTTAAGTAGGGTCCTCTTGTCTGTGTTCTACATGTATATACCCACCCATAATATTGGGCTGTGAAGAACTTGAACATTTTAAATTTGAAAGAAAATGTTCGGAATTGTGTTTAATTGTACTAATATAATGTTTCAACTGCTGAAAATGTAATGTTTGCATGTATTTATTATCAAATCAAAACTTTTAATCAAAACAAAAGAAATTGTTGATCATCTTAAGCATTTAATTCCATGAAGGCAAAAGAGTACACATGCTTCCATAATGCTTTAGCCCAAACCTTACTACAAGTGTTCAAGGGCTCACTATGGGTGGGGTAGGCCCATGAGTAGCATCAGGCCTATCATGGAGTTACAACAAGTGTTCAAGGTCTCACTATGGGTGGGGTAGGCCCATGAGTAGCATCAGGCCTATCATGGAGTTACAACAAGTGTTCAAGGGCTCACTATGGGTGGGGGTAGGCCCATGAGTAGCATCAGGCCTACTCATGGAGTAAACCCACAGCATTCCCCCAAATGATAAATCTTAATTCACTGTTTTATCATTCCTACTTGCAGGAATAATGAGGAGAGTGAGGGGCAGTTTAATGATGACAGTCTCATTATGAATCTCAAACAACAGCATGTAAGTATAACCCATGGAAATCATAGCATCATACACAGTTTCTTTGAAAAAGTAAAAAAAAATCTGAAACATTTGAGATTTAAAATGAGATTAATGTCATTAAGATGTGTATTGGTCTTCTTTTATTCTAATAAATGAGCTGTTTATCCTGGGTTGCTGATTTCACTAGTGGTGGTGTGTCTAAATCTAGCCAAAATAACCTACATGTATTATCTTTCTACATATTCAGACCACAGCCACGGAGATTAGAGAGTTTCTCACGTTACTGGCAGTATGTCACACTGTTGTCCCGGAGAGAAATCCAGACAACACCATCAACTACCAGGCCTCATCACCAGGTATAACATCTTCTATATTCTGTCTTTCAGGTGTAAAATTGTTTGTGATGCATTAGTTGTTTAATTAAACCAGATTTTTTACACATTTCAGTGAAAGGATATACAGTGATCGATCTTAATGAGGTATTCAGGAAAAAAAATCAGTTAAGACATATTTATAACAAAAGGATAGTCAGTGATCTGTCTTTATAATGATTTCATGAAAAAAAATCAGTTAAAACATATTGATAACAAAAGCCTGAGTCAAAACCATTTTTTACAGACGAGGGAGCTTTGGTGAAGGGGGCGAAACAGTTGGGGTTTGTGTTCTCTACTCGTACACCGGATGCTGTCACCGTTGATGTGGTAGGTTACATTTTCTTCCATTTGTCTTGTTAGAAAAGAATTAGCGATTGTGGAGATGATAATATTTGGGAAGCAGGTATTTGCTACTTTGTCCTCTGTTTTGTGTTGCTCCATATAACTCCTCAACAGATGGAAGGGTTTTAAAATAAATTGACAGAAATGTTCACCACATCAAGTAGATGTGCAGAGTGCATGTTTCAGCCAGCTACCTTCAAAGTCTAGGTCACACTTAGGAGTCAAAGGTCAGATACCAAATAAGACAACATACAGAGCATATGTTCCAGCTACCCAGCTTTAAGATTAAGGTCTTACTGACAGGTCAGAGGTTAAATATTCTTTTTCTGTATAATATATAGGCATGGAATTATTTCAAATTAGCTGGCACAAAAGTCCATCTCACCAAAATTCAACAATAAAAGGTATGTCCACTACCAACTGCTTTTCCTGCGTGTTACCTAAGCAAAATCCTACAAAAGTAATATTCTCTGATATCCCTTCCAAACATTTTGTGTTTGTTCTTTTACACACAAATGATAATGGATGATTTCAAAATTACCTGATGCAAATCCTCTCTTTATTGTGTTTGTACATCTGTCCAGCAACTCCTTTGACTTAATTTGTATTATGCTTGTTTTTTCAGTTTGGAAAAGAAGAAAGATATGAAGTACTGAATGTATTGGAATTTACAAGGTTTGTATCTTTCATGTTCACATTTTGTATAGTTTAATCGCTTTGTAAATGTGATATAGTGCTAAAGGTTGCCACAAAGTCCAGTTATGTTGAACTTAATGTTGAAAAAGTACATACAGCTTTGTATTTAAAGAAAACTAAACCATAATTACAACATTAAGAATTTGGTTGTCGGGTAAGCACAGTGTCAAGTTCACACTCTTTTCAACAAGGCATTAATTCCTGACCTGTGTGTATATGAGTTTGGTTGGGGGTTGCCAAGCTGGACAAGTTAAATCCAATACCACCCTCTTGCCCAACATAATACTACAAAAATGTGTTTGATGGTTAATATAACTTTCTTCACAATAGTTATACAATGAAATTTAAACTAACTAAGAAAAATGATTGATGTATTTCAGTGATCGTAAACGTATGTCGGTGGTCGTGAGGATGCCAGATGGAAAAATCAAACTGTACTGTAAAGGAGCTGTAAGTCATGTCTTTTTAAGTTATAAGCTAAGACTTGAAGCAATATGTTAATGTGTCAAAAATTTACTATGATTCATAGAAAAAATGTATTGTGATAGCATTGTGTCATTGTGCAAAGCTTTAATCTTTGCCATAGCTCAAAAACTGTTTATATATTCAAAGGAAACTTGGTTCACATGTTGCCATTGACAATGCATGCTTGTATAGAAAAGCCCATGACTCTGACTTTAATAATGGTGGAGTAATATCCCTTTTTTACCAAAAACAAAAGATGTTGGCTGTAACTCAAAACCTGTTCATGATATTCAAATGTAAGCTACTCATGTTGCCAAAGTTGCTATTCACATACATTGCAATGCCCATAACTAGGACTGATAGTTGTCCAGTTATGCCCCATTTCCAACAAAAAAACAAGAAGAGACAGGCATTTTGTGTTCGGTCTCCAGCTAGATTGTGTTTTTTTTTCGTGACAGTGAAAAAAGCATTTGTATTGTCAGGGGTCCGTATTCTCTGTTGTTTCCAGTCTGAGTTTCACAATGAGATAAGCCTTTTTTTAGGTGTTAAGAAATATATTTTTTTCTACAAAAGATGTATTAATAACTGTCAAACATAATTATAAGTTGTAACATATAACAATAATCAGTACCAACACTGCTCTTTTTGCAATAAATCAAGATTTGCAGTTATTTCCTGGGAGTCACAAACTTAGACTGAAGATGTTAGAGAACATGGGCACTGAGTCTTTTAAATTAATTAACGACGAGAGGGACCCTAAAATGCATAAAGGATTTTACAGCAGTTTGCCACTCTATTTTTGATAATTAATACCTAAATTCCCCTTGAACACTTTCAGGACAATGTGATATATGAGAGACTAGAAGGGAGTCAGCGCCACAGCGAGATTACGATCAAACATCTAGAACAGTTTGCCACCCTTGGTCTCCGCACACTGTGTCTCGCAACTGCCGATGTGAATGAAGACTTTTATGATGAGTGGAAACACACCTACTACAAGGCGAGCACCTCGTTACAGAACAGGGACAAGAAGTTGGATGAAGCCGCTGAGCTTATAGAAAGGGTATAGATACGACTGTGATTGTTTTAAAAATACATGTAGGAGTTTGGAATTTTTCTCGATGTGTTACACAAAGATATGTTTTTAACTAAGATGTACTTATTTTTTTTTTTAGATCTCTCTGAAAGTACAGTAATGGTTAAAAAATATTTTTCATAATGAAAGTTGACAGTTTCCTGGCACGTATCATATTACATGCCTTGTAATTCAATACATGTGGCTGAATGTCTTTCACTTTTGTATTTCAGAACCTTAATCTAATTGGTGCTACAGCTATAGAAGATAAACTACAAGAGGTAAATACACTAGCAGTATGTCGAAAAGAATGAGAGAAGTTGATGTTGAATATAGGCGGCAGAATAGTAGAATAGTAGTCCTTTTTACCTGGTCTGTTTTGCAAAGAAATAAAAGTTGAGTTATTGTCATAGCCTTGGTTTTGTTGGCTAGGTTGTTGTCTGGCGTAGTATTCAACATGGTTCACATGTGCAGTAACTTGCTAGTAAGTCCAATCTATACAGTCTACAATCAATTTCTAATTATAGAGTTATGTCCTTTGCTTGACTGAAAACACATCGTTATTGTATAATTAAATTTATTTCATCTCCACTATCAAATTGAAACAGATAAATCAGAATAATTGGAAGGCTTTTTTGTCTCTAAGTGAACTGAAGGATATCCATGTAATATATTGTATATAAATTGACCATTCAGTGACCTTGAAGTGTCATTTTGTTCCCAGGGAGTTCCTGAGACGATAGCAAGTCTAGCCAAGGCTGACATAAAGATCTGGGTCCTGACAGGGGATAAACAGGAAACGGCCGTCAACATTGGTAGGTAGTCGGAACAAAATAATCTGAAAGTTACATCTGATGTAGGAATTTGTAATTTGAAATTTGCAAGTATTTAACCTGAAGGAATAAAACTGCAGTACAATTGTCTGACTGAAATCTTCTTTAACCAAAGCCAATCATAACTTTTAAAACAGTGCCTAACTCTGTTAAGTTTACTGAAAATGTTTAAGTGTATTGTAAACCTTGTATTTATCCAGTCTGTTGAAATTATTTGGCAGAAGTGACAACCATAAGGTGTGTCAATCCCAAGACTCAAGTCTCTAGGTTCAAGATCAAGGTCATTGCAAGCCTCAGACCCATGTAATGAACATAATGTTTAATGTTATCATTACATTCATAGTACTTTCAAAACTATTTCAAATAGATGTTGTTTTGTTAAACAGTATTCCACTGTACTCTAGTTCTGTTTGTTAAATTATGTTTTCGTTTTTTAGAGATCACGAGCTGTATGGAAATTTAGATATGATAAGAGTCATTTCTCCTTGCAGGTTATTCTTGTAAACTGCTCAAAGAAGGGATGCCGTTACTGATCATCAATGAACACAGTCTAGATGTAAGTGCAGCGTTTATAATGCCTGCTCCATGACATTATATTACATGTACATGTTAAAAAAACAAAAGAATTAATTGTAAATTACAACCAGTTGCAAGTCCTTGTAAAAACATTTATAGCAGCACAAGCTGGTGTTGTTGTTAACCAGGTTTTCAACGAAAACCGGGTTATTAGAATGAGGTTGTCGTTGGGCGGGCGGGCGGGTGGGCGGGCGTCAAACATTGGTTTCTGTTCAATAACTTTAGTTAGCATTGATAGATATTGATGAAACTTGGTGTGTAGGTAGCTTATGGGAAGAGCTAGCTTGGGATTGATTTTGAGGGGGGTGGGGCTAAGGTCAAGGTCACTGTTACTAAAAATAGAAAAATGGTTTCTGCCCAATAACTTTAGTTAGCATTGATAGATATTGACGAAACTTGGTGTGTAAGTTGCTTATGTGAAAAGCTAGCTTGGGATTGCTTTTGAGTGGGGAGGGGCTAAGGTAAAGGTCACTATTACTTAAAATAGAAAAATGGTCAAGGTCACTGTTACTTAAAATAGAAAAATGGTTTCTGCCCAATAACTTTAGTTAGCATTGACAGATATTGATGAAACTTGGTGTGTAGGTAGCTTATGTGAAGAGCTAGCTTGGGATTGCTTTTAAGGGGGGTGGGGCTAAGGTCAAGGTCGCCTGTTACTAAAAATAGAAAAATGGTTTCTGCCCAATAACTTTAGTTAGGATTGATAGATATTGACAAAAGTTGGTGTGTAGGTAGCTTATGTTAAGAGCTAGCTTGGGATTGCTATTGAGGGGGGAGGGGCTAAGGTCAAGGTCACTGTTGCTTAAAATAGAAAAATGGTTTCTGCCCAATAACTTTAGTTAGCATTGACTGATATTGATGAAACTTGGTGTGTAAGTTGCTTATGTGAAGAGCTAGCTTGGGATTGCTTATGAGTGGGGAGGGGATAAGGTCAAGGTCACTATTACTTAAAATAGAAAAATGGTCAAGGTCACTGTTACTTAAAATAGAAAAATGGTTTCTGTCCAATAACTTTAGTTAGCATTGACTGATATTGATGAAACTTGGTGTGTAGGTAGCTTATGTACAGAGCTAGCTTGGGATTACTTTTGAGGGTGGTGGGGCTAAGGTCAAGGTCGCCTGTTACTAAAATTAGAAAAATGGTTTATGCCCAATAACATAAGTTAGCATTGATAGATATTGATGAAACTTAGTGTGTAGGTAGCTTATGTGAAGAGCTTGCTTGGAATTGCTTTTGAGTGGGGAGGGGCTAAGGTCAAGGTCAGCCCAATAGCTTTAGTTAGGATTGACAGGTATTGATGAAACTTGGTGTGTAGGTAGCATGTGAAGAGCTAGCTTGGGATTGCTTTTGAGTGGGAGGGGCTACGGTCAATGTCACTGTTACTTGAAATAGAAAAATGTTTTTTGCCAAATAACTTTTGATAGCATTGATAGATATTGATTAAACATGGTGTGTGGCTAGCTTATGTAAAGAGCAAGCTTGGGATTGCTTTTGAGGGGGGTGGGGCTAAGGTCAAGGTCACTGTTACTAAAAATTTAAAAATGGTGTCCGCCCAATAACTTAAGTTAGCATTGATAGATATTGATAAAACCTTGTGTGTAGGTAGCTTATGTACAGAGCTAGCTTGGGATTGCTTTTGAGGGGGGTGGAGCTAAGGTCAAGGTCACTGTTACTAAAAATAGAAAAATGGTTTCTGCCCAATAACCTTAGTTAGGATTGATAGATATTGACGAAATTTTGTGTGTAGGTACTAGTAGCTTATGTGAAGAGGAAGCTTGGAATTTCTTTTGAGGGGGGTGGGGTCAAGGTCACTGTTACTAAAAATAGAAAAATGGTTTCTGCCCAATAACTTTTGTTAGCATTGATAGATATTGATGAAACTTAGAGCGAGAGCGAAGGTAGCTTATGTGAAGAGCTAGCTTGGGATGTGGGGTCAAGGTCACTGTTCCTAAAAATAGAAAAATGTTTTTCTGCCCAACAACTTAGTTAGAATTGATGGATAGTGATGAATCTTAGTGTGAATATAGCTTATATGAAGCTGCAGATTGAACTTGCTCATACAACAAATTAATTGGCAATAATTTCTGATTGCCCATAACAAAAACCTGGTTTCGTCGCATTGCGGAGCTTCTAGTTTTTAGCTTATGCGATAGTAATGTGTACGTAGTATGTGCATCAGTGCGTCCGTGCGGTTGTGCGTTTGTGCGTCTGTAAACAATTGCTTGTGAACACGATACAGTCTTCAGTTTTGATTGTATCTCGATGAAACTTGTACAGTATATAGATATCCATTAGAGCTCGGTTCCTTTCGAAAACCAGCCAGATCCGTCCATAAATGCCTAGATTATGGGCCATGAAAGTTTTAAAGAAATGCTTTCTATTTTTAGCCAGGTCTGCATGAGCGAATTCTATTTTTAGCCAAGTTTACATGTACATGTAAATTCAAGTCTAGAGTTAAGGGAGACAATTTGCAAGTCTAGGATTTTGAGAGACAATTTGCTTTTTGCTTCTGCAGTTGATTTTGTGAATTACTCTGCCTTGTTCTTGTTGAAAGCCCAAAGGCCATTTTTTAGCTTTAAGTTCTGTAGTTTGCACATTCATCTTAACAAAATTGGTTGTAAATGTTTAAGTTATGCACCTGGTGTCATTACTGGCCACACCCAGGGTTCACAGGTTTGGTAAACATAAATCTGGAAAGGTTTGAAAATCTTTTTGTGTGTTCGTGCATCCATCTCAGCACAACTGATTGTGAATGTTTGTTCAAATTGATCAATGTTGTCCTAGGATGCCCTTGACTTTGACCAACTTTTTTTAACTTTTAAAACTACAGAAATTTTTACTATGAGTACAGTTTTGAAAGCATTTTTTTTTTGTCAGATGACTTTTACTTGGCACATATCAAAATAGTTCATGCAACTAATCTGCTTACAATACTTTCTGGGCTCAGATGTTGAACGTGCTACGTTTTCAGGTAACCGAAACACAAAACATAAAGTATATGTCTGTTGCCTTTTACCCATACATACATGCTCTGGATTGATATGACCACAAAAGCCATGCCAGTAGAGCATAGGCCCTTTTGGGCCTCTTGTTCCTATTGTAGGGATGCATAAACATGTTCATGTGCATGGCATCTTAAACATTGTGTATTTCATTTTCAGGGTACACGCGATGTATTGCGAAAACATGTGGATGAGTTTGGCGACCTTATTAAGAAAGAGAATGAGGTCGCACTCATCATAGATGGAAAGGTATGGTAATCTTGGAAATTCTCTGTTTGAAGTAGAATCTGTTGATTGTCCATCTTTATTGCTGTGTTTACATTCTTGATAGATTGTAGGTAGTTATAAATGATATTTTTCATAAATCTTTAAAGACTTGTGTTTTAATATGGCATTTTGAGTAAACGTCATTATATAAACAGAGTATATATATGAACTCTATATATCAAAGTAAGGCATGTATTGCTGTTTTTGACTGAGCAAGTTATGTCTCAAACCTTCTACATATTGTTTTTGCCCTGTCCGTCAGTCTGCATGTCACAATTTGTTTAATGACTATAGAATGCTGGCACCCAAGATCTTCATGACCTCCTTATTGATTTTGAGATCGGTAGGTCAAAGGTCAATGTCACTGTGACCTTGATGAAATAACAGTTTCTGCTCAATAACTGAAGGTCTTATGGGTCCACGATCTTCATACTTAGTATGCAATTTGGTCATGACCATTTGATGACCCCTATTGATTTTGAGATTCGTAGGTCAAAGGTCAAGATCATGATGACCTCCATGTGAATAACGATATATTGGCAGTGACCTTATGGTGAAAAAATGTTTCCCCTCGATAACTTAAGAACCCTTGCACCCAGAAACTTCATACTTGGTATGCTAGTTGGTCCTAACAAGTAGATGACCTCTAAAGGTTTTGAGTCTAGTAGGTCAAAGGTAAAGGTCACAGTGACCTTAAGGTGAAAAAAGGTTTTTGCCAAAATAGCTATAGAATGCTTATACCCAAAAACTTAATACTTGATTTGCCAGTTTGTCCTGATTAATAGATAATTCATATTGATTTTGAGGCCAGTAGGTTCAAGGTCAATGTTGCAGTGATCTTGACATGAAAAAAAAGGTTTCTGCTCAATAACTAAAAAATGTATGGGCCCAGGAACTTCTTAGTTGGTATGCTAGTTGGTTATGATTAGTAGATAACCCCTATTGATTTTAAGGTCAGTAGATCAAGGTCATAGTGACCTTCAAATGAAAAACAATTTATTGGTCACCATTCCGTATGTTACACTTTCGGATCGCTTAATAACAAAAGAATGTTTGGACCCAGGAACTTCATTCTTGGTATGCAGGAAGGTCATGACCAGTAGATGACCCCTATGTTTGTTCATCTCCAGTCCAAAAGTACAAATTTTAATTCCATTATTGATTTTTTTCACCTTCGACCACACAATGGGGGCGACAAGTGCTTTTGCAGAAAAATAATATCTAGTTAAAATAAAATATTGTTTGTTCCTTTGAAGTAAATTTGAATTTAGATACAATCATACAAAATTATGTCAACAATTGCAAATGGTGATCCAAGTTGAAAATATTCAATTCCATGCATTTTGTTCTATAAATTATGGTTTATCACACATAGTAAATGCACAGTTTCAGTTATTTTACTGATTTCTGTATATATGTGTACATGTATATCATTGGAAAGCTATAAGAATCTACATGTACTTAACCCTAACAACAGTAAAAGTATTATAAATGGAAAACGTACATGTAGTGACCAGGTTTTTGTCGGAAATTATTATTTCTGTCAGTATTTGGTGATGAAATGACTGTTTTACATGATTCAGACCAAAGCATGAGTCATAACCTGTGCTCTGATCTGTACATTAATATGAAATATAAAAAGATAATTCACAGTAAAATAATGTCAATACCTAATTTTGCTTCTAGTATTGTGCATTTGGGCTGCAAGTATAGATATTGAGTAATGATGATTTGTAGTTTTATGTGTTGCTCCATGTTTTTGTAATTAGTCCTAAAACTTCAGAAAGTGGTTTATAACAAAATTAAAAATAAAGTTTTTAGGTTGTCAATTTTTCAAAGAAAAGATTGAGGAATTGTCACAGTCATGGTGTCATCGTCATCAACAATGGCAGCTGCTGCATTGTGATGGAAAATCTTAAAACTTATAAAACATACATGATAATATTGCCAGAAACAATACACACATGTATAGCAAGTCCCATATTATGGCTTTAATAATTGTTGAGATAATAATTATTTCTCTTATTTGTCCAAAACAAAACATAGGTGAGCTTTGGCTTTCACTCGGCAGCTCTCTTGTTTGTTTAAAAAGAGTAAAACAGAGATAAAATTTAGTTTTGTTCTTCAAGAATTGCTTTACTGTGGCAACTATGGCCACTATGGCAACCATATATTTATATTTTCACAGAGCCTGAGTCATGCCCTTTCTTGTGAATGTCAAAAAAGACAGCACCCAACAAAAGGCTTTGAAAAAGTGAACTTTTCTGCCAAATGCAAAGTATGCTTGTTGTCTACATTTTGTACATGTAAGCTTGCAACTAGCTTGCTTTATTCTAAAGCTGTATACACAAACTTATGGTGTTGAATATACTGTTTTCTTCTTGACATTTTATTGAAGTTTGAAATTGTTTTCCCTGGTCTGTGGTGATTTGTTAAAATTCATCAAACCTAATGTCTCTGCACAAAACTATCCAATTACCTGGACCACCATAATGAAAAGTGTTGATATTTTTTGCCAAGGAGCAGTAAAGTACTGCATAAGCTCAACCGAGTGAAGATGTCGACCAAAATCTGATTCCCAATGCTTTTCAATAAATTTTTCATTTATTAAACCCAACTGTTCCCCTCAAGGGAGACAATACTTACGTATTCTTGGATATAACTTATAAACCTCTTTCTGCAGTATCCTATTTTATGTGCATTAGCTTGTTTGGTTTTCAAAAAAAAAAGTCACGGACTTGCCATAGCCTTTATGTCTGGGCCTCATTATCATAATAGAGAAAAACTGGGCCATAGCTCACAAAATGTTCATGATATTCAAATGAAACTTTATACACAGGGTTCAAGAGACCATACACACATGTATAGCAAGGTTGATAACTCTGACATTAATAATAGTTGACAATATACTCATGTATAGCAAGGCCCATAACTCTGACTTTATTTATGGTTGACAATACGCTTATTTATAGAAAGGCCCATAACTTTGGCTTTATTTATAGTTGACAATATACTCATGTATAGCAAGGCCCATAACTCTGACTTTAATTATGGTTGACAATACGCTTATTTATAGAAAGGCCCATAACTCTGACTGTATTTATGGTTTACAATACGCTTATTTATAGATAGACCCACAACTTTGACTTTATTTATGGTTGACAATACGCTTATTTATAGATAGACCCACAACTCTGACTTTATTTATGGTTGACAATACGCTCATGTATAGAAAGGCCCATAACTCTGACACTAATAATGGTTGACAATACGCTCATGTATAGAAAGGCCAATAACTCTGACTTAAATAATGGTGAACTTACGCCACTTTTTGAAAAAAAAAAAACAAGATGCAAAATCTTTAACCTTGGCCATAGCTCAAAAACTGTTCAAGATACTGTGAAAACATATAATTGGTATTCTTGGGCAAAACAAAATCATGTTTTGTCGAAAATGGACAATTTTGTGGGTACCTTAATTTGTGGATTTTCATTTTTGAATGAAAAGAAATCAGAACTGCAATCCTTAATCATCTGCAAATTCACCGCATGTTGATCTTATGCTTTATGTCATCTACATCAAGCAGTTTATGACACTGCTACAGTGGGACAATATGCTAATAAGGGCAGATACCTTTGTCAGTTGCTTGATTAGTAAATTAAATAAAGATGCACTGTCATCAAGGATCAAAAATAGTGAAGCCATTAATTGTAAAATAAGCATTTTTTTGCAAACTATGATAACACAGTAAGGCTACAGCTTTGAAATAATAGATTAAATATTTGATCAAATCAAGTGCTGACACTCATACACATGAGGTTAAGAATTAGCTTGTTTTAATGTTCTTTCAATGTCATACAAAAAACAATGTTCCAACAATGTCATACAAAAAACATCAATGAAATCAAATAATACCTATCCATATTAATATAAACAATGATTTAGGTATATACACTGTATAAGTTCTGTTTTATGTAACTACATGTATATCTTTTTACATAGACCGTCAATTTGAGAATCAAAGATCCAATTTTTGTTGGGATCTCAAATATTCGTGGAATACCCAACCAATGAAAACCACAAAAACTAATGTTTTACGAGTATTAATGATTTCGCAGTATTCAAATGTAACCTAATGCACTTTTAAACAAAACTACAGACAAGCATCGGTATATGCTTCATCATGCTTATGTTTCAGCTTTCTGGTTTTATGCTTTCAATGGGATAATTAGCTTATATTGATGTTGTGTGTTTTTTGTATGTATCACATTCGATTTAATTTACAAATTTTAGTTTTAATGATTCATGTTTTTGTCAAAATTTTCCTTTTCTCACAGTTATTTCTCAAATAAATATGTAATATACTGATGAATGGATCATCTAATTTGGGCACTTTTTGAGATTATTTCAATTTGCATGTATTGGCCAACCATTGAATTATTAATTCAGTTAAAGTACAAAAGTTTGTTCTTGTTTTTTTCAGACACTGAAGTATGCCCTGACATGTGATTGCCGGCAAGACTTCCTTGACATCGCTGTATCTTGTAAGGCTGTCATTTGCTGCAGGTACGTCTTTGTGCTCAAGTTTTTACTAATAGGAATATTAACTCTAGCTTACTTAACCAAGAATACATAAACATCATCCATGGAAACATTACTCTATTTTGGGCATGAAAATCAATAATGTTAACAGTACTCCCCAAAGGGGCAACAGACTCTATATGGTTTGTAGATATCCTTGACTTGGTGTAATGGTTGAAGTGTCTACCTTTCAGCCCAAACAATCACATTTTAATCTGACTTTACAGGGGCTGTATTCCATATGATGAAATAGCGAGAAAAAAAAGAGGAAATTTTTTGAAAACTGACATTAACTTGGTATCAATGTGTACAATGCAGGGCTTCTAAAAACCTGCAATTTGTCGGTCTGGGCCGATTTTGACAAACCCAGACCGATTTCAGTTTCAAAAAGTGTAAAAAAAATATGTCCGAAATGTTCTCATTTTTTCTATAATTTCAGTTCAAAACAACTAAGTCAGTAAAAATTGTAATAAACAAACATCCACACATTCAAAGTTACCCCCAATAAAAGTGTCCTAGTTACCATCAGACCAATGCCACCAGCTGCTTTTTCCCCTACGCTGAACACTCTATAGCCTGTCTGTTAATTAGCGCAGACGTTTATAATCGGTCCAATCACGTGTATTGGTAGGTCGAAGAAGACACAATTAAACAAACTATGTGTTAATTATGTGCCTGTAGCTATCCTGATTAAGTGTTAGAATCGGTCCATATTTTCACATGACAATATGTCTTGAGGGCTGAGCGTGCCGCTTACGTCATTTTAATTTGCAGTAATTAAATATTCGTGGTTGATAATAAACTTAATGCTTGAAGCCCCGATTATAAATCTAGATATATATATTACTATTCAAGATTATCAGTTGAATATTGACCCACTGTAGAAGCATTAAGCAAATAAATCATAATACTGTTTCACTTTTTGTCGTCTGACAGCTTCCCGCCGGCAACAGTTAATTACGATCGCAGTCGATCTTGTTAGAAATGCCGCAGAACTCGATGAGAATCTCATTTGATTTAAACCTGTATCAATGACTATCTAAATTGGCTATGATGGTTCTAGAGCTCTCTTAGGAATCGCTACATCTCGAAAAAATATTAACAGAATACACGTCGCGAAAATGTGTGACATTTCTATATTATCAGACTTTTGAACAGGTGTTGCTTTTTTTCGGGGGGGGGGGGGGAGTGGGTAAAAAAAGGGGGGGGGGCAGTTGTCGCCGGGTCCGGACCATTTGAGGTTCCAAACTTTTAGAAGCCCTGGTACAATGCATTGAAACTTACTAACTGAAGTACCACATAGTTTACAATTAATTTAGTGTTCGCAGTTTTTTCGTATTTTTCCATAAAAAAAAGATTACTAGGTATGTCTACCTAGTAGAATTCATTCCTTATGCCTGATTGGCTAGTCAATGTTATGAAGTGATATTACCAAGTTAGGTACATAGCTTAAATATTCCAGTCGTTTAGGGCAAGCCTTCGTAGCACAGTGGTTGCAACACTGGACTGCAATTTTGGCAACACCGGTTCGAAATCGGTCTCCGACTCAATTTTTTTTTTTTATATAATTTGGTATTTTATGATATCAGAGTAAAACATTTTATTAAATAACTGTTCTTAGATTACAGAAAAAAAACTTTTTTTTGGTGCCAATCTGGTGTACAGTCCCTTTAAATAGATATCAGTGTAGGATTAAACCAAACAATAATTCACACCAGCATTAAGCTTTCGTTATCATTTTAATAGCAGAAATAAATAAGTACAAACTAAATTTCCATCTGTATTACTCAGGGTATCCCCCCTTCAAAAGGCCGAACTGGTAGATCTTGTTAAAAAGTACTGTAAGGCTGTCACACTTGCCATTGGTGATGGGGCTAATGACGTGGGCATGATCCAGGCGGCAGACGTGGGTGTGGGCATCAGTGGGGTGGAGGGACTGCAAGCAGCATGTGCCTCCGACTACGCTATTGCTCAGGTGGGTGGGACAACTGCTGTGCTTACAGAAACTTAAAGTTTTGTCCTGTAACCATCCTGGTTATCCAATGCACAGTAAAGATTATGTAAAAATTATGGCAAACAAATATAACAAACAAGTACTTTTAGTTTGAAAGATTTCAAAATAGACCATTTCATGCCGAATTTCACTAGAAATACACAACAAAAACTCTAATTGCAAGACTTTATCCTGTGAAGTTATTTTGGTTGTTGATTTATCATATTAGATAATTCAGCAACCAATATTCTTAGAAATTATAGCAAAATTATATAGGTTCCTCTGGCATCTGAATTTTGCATTATTGCCAATAGACATTTTGGAATAAAAGCTTTTTGTGTGCAGGTTACCTTTAGCCTTACTCAAGCTAATATTAACGTAAGTCAAGTTTCCTGTTGAGGTTCAAATGTGCTCACTGATAAAGTTGTGATTGTAGTTCCGGTTCCTCAATAAGCTGTTACTGGTGCACGGGGCCTGGAGTTACTCCCGCCTGTGTAAACTCATACTCTACTCATTCTACAAGAACATCTGTCTGTATGTTATAGAGGTGAGAAGGCATTCTTTTTGCACGCCTATAAGGACAAATAAAATATGTGTTTCAATAAAAATATGATTTGGACAATTTAGTTTTTATATGCCATTGGATTTTTTATGTTCCGACATTTTAAAACTTAGGATATAGACAATCTTACCAGCGAGCATCACCTATACTTGGAACACTCATTGCAGTGCCCATGAAATTTTAAATTGATTTTGAGTTATCAAATGAATTGGTCTGATAAGTCTATTTATTGAGTTTCGTATGATGAACATTTAGATGTACAATGACTCTGTATAGCTTTCAAAAGAAGAATGAAAGAACATTATGAAGAGTATGATTGTGTTATCATTTATTGTTCCTGTGTTAATCTCTGAGATTTCTTGCAGCTGTGGTTTGCTCTAAACAACGGGTTTTCAGGTCAGATATTGTTTGAGCGCTGGACGATAGGACTTTACAATGTGGTACGTGACTGTCCACTGTGATGGTCCTGCCTGCTCATTAATAACATTTTGTGGTGGCAAAAATAATTGTGTGTCAGCTTTTTATGTTGTGTTCTAGCTCAAACATTCTTTAGGCAATCTTGCAGGGTTCATATGAATATTTTCAATGACTAAATTTAAATGCACTGACCAACTGTTCCTTTTGGAATAGTTTGTCGACCCTTTTACAATTTTAAAGTCATACAGAAACTCTGTGTCTTATTATAGGACTTTTTAATTTCAAAATGTGAACCCTACATATGCTAAGATTTGTCTGTTTTGCACGTGACAGACGAAGGCTGGCCAGATGGAAGGTCCCAGTGAGCAGCAGGAGTGAACTACAAGAAGGCCTCCATTCGTTCCCATAGTTACTGTTTATAGTTCCAGCATTGAAATACTTAGTTACTACTGTTTGCAAATAATCTTACCAAAACATGCTCATTTATGAGTTAAACAAAGCACAGGTTCAATGCCTTAAGCATGGAAGCAATGGTGAATTTGTACCGACCCAATAAAAGATTCTATTGACATGCTTCAGAAGTTGAATTTGATTTGACATTAACTTGATGGATTAGGGCAGAGTTTAAATGACCACCATTCAATGTTTCACAACCTTGAAATGCATAGTTAATTTGCCAGCAGTAGTAATTGAGATGGTAGACTTCCACTTAACCCTTTCTTGTTTTTTGTCGTGTACGAGGGTTGTTCGATTTTTAAATTGTAAGGAAATGATGTCAAGACATGGCATTTAACGTCATATAGAGCTCAAATTACCTGCCAAATTATGGTGCTATCACACTCTAGAAATTGTACCTATTTTGCAAATGATGAAATCGTTTTGACCCAAGTAAAGTGAACATCATGTGTGTTTAAATCTCTAGACTTTCATTTGAACCAACCTTCAAACATTCATTCTGTTTACGTGAAATTTCAGCTATCTTCCCGAACACCCTTTGTACATGTATGTCATTGAGTCCTTGTCATTGTGACCCGGGCTATTCTGTGTTTGTACATGTATGTCATTGTGACCCGGGCTGTTCTGTGTTTGTACATGTATGTCATTGTGACCAGGGCTATTCTGTGTTTGTACATGTATGTCATTGTGACCCGGGGTGTTCTGTGTTTGTACATGTATGTCATTGAGTCCTTGTCATTGTGACCCGGGCTGTTCTGTGTTTGTACATGTATGTCATTGTGACCCGGGGTGTTCTGTGTTTGTACATGTATGTCATTGAGTCCTTGTCATTGTGACCCGGGGTGTTCTGTGTTTGTACATGTATGTCATTGTGACCCGGGCTATTCTGTGTTTGAACATGTATGTCATTGTGACCCGGGCTATTCTGTGTTTGTACATGTATGTCATTGAGTCCTTGTCATTGTGACCCGGGGTGTTCTGTGTTTGTACATGTATGTCATTGTGACCCGGGCTATTCTGTGTTTGAACATGTATGTCATTGTGACCCGGGCTATTCTGTGTTTGTACATGTATATCATTGTGACCCGGGCTATTCTGTGTTTGTACATGTATGTCATTGTGACCCGGGCTATTCTGTGTTTGTACATGTATGTCATTGTGACCTGGGCTATTCTGTGTTTGTACATGTATGTCATTGAGTCCTTGTCATTGTGACCCGGGCTATTCTGTGTTTGTACATGTATGTCATTGTGACCCGGGCTATTCTGTGTTTGTACATGTATGTCATTGTGACCTGGGCTGTTCTGTGTTTGTACATGTATGTCATTGTGACCCGGGCTGTTCTGTGTTTGTACATGTATGTCATTGTGACCAGGGCTATTCTGTGTTTGTACATGTATGTCATTGTGACCTGGGCTATTCTGTGTTTGTACATGTATGTCATTGAGTCCTTGTCATTGTGACCCGGGCTGTTCTGTGTTTGTACATGTATGTCATTGTGACCCGGGGTGTTCTGTGTTTGTACATGTATGTCATTGAGTCCTTGTCATTGTGACCCGGGGTGTTCTGTGTTTGTACATGTATGTCATTGTGACCCGGGCTATTCTGTGTTTGAACATGTATGTCATTGTGACCCGGGCTATTCTGTGTTTGTACATGTATGTCATTGAGTCCTTGTCATTGTGACCCGGGGTGTTCTGTGTTTGTACATGTATGTCATTGTGACCCGGGCTATTCTGTGTTTGAACATGTATGTCATTGTGACCCGGGCTATTCTGTGTTTGTACATGTATATCATTGTGACCCGGGCTATTCTGTGTTTGTACATGTATGTCATTGTGACCCGGGCTATTCTGTGTTTGTACATGTATGTCATTGTGACCCGGGCTATTCTGTGTTTGTACATGTATGTCATTGTGACCAGGGCTATTCTGTGTTTGTACATGTATGTCATTGTGACCAGGGCTATTCTGTGTTTGTACATGTATGTCATTGTGACCCGGGCTATTCTGTGTTTGAACATGTATGTCATTGTGACCCGGGCTATTCTGTGTTTGTACATGTATGTCATTGTGACCCGGGCTATTCTGTGTTTGTACATGTATGTCATTGTGACCCGGGCTATTCTGTGTTTGTACATGTATGTCATTGTGTCCCGGGCTATTCTGTGTTTGTACATGTATGTCATTGTGACCCGGGCTATTCTGTGTTTGTACATCTCCTCTTGGCAGATAGTAGAAAATGTTACTGTGCCTCTAATGCATGTTGCCTGGCTCGCTGTATATTGCAGTTTTGGTTTGCATTACAAAACGGATTCTCTGGACAAATCCTCTTTGAACGATGGACAATCGGATTCTATAATGTGGTATGTAGAAAAAATGTAGATCTAATTGCTACTGGACTAATGTGTTATTAATAACATATATTGCTTGATGAGCTGTAATCTTACTAAAATACTTAACCTTTAGAAACTTATCCTCTAAATCTAAATTTCTATCCAAACCTGCATGTATATTGTTATATAGAAAGCATTTAAGTACAAAAAATGTGTTTGTTTAACTGTAATTTTTGAAATGTATTTGAGACTATTCAGGTGTTTGAAATGCTGACTAGATTCCCAATTAAATACCCATATCAGACTCTAATCGGCTTCATTTTGAATTAAACAAAATATTTTATAAATTTTAATGTTCTCAACCTTAAATTTATTATAAACATACAGTATTATGTAGTTTATGTTTGTTTCAGATTTTCACTGCCGCGCCACCGCTAGCCATGGGTCTGTTTGATCGATACTGTAATGCTGAAAACAGACTAAGATTTCCAGAGTTGTATAAATATTCACAAAATGCTCAACAATTCAATGTTAAAGTAAGCTGGAATTCATGTTTAACTTTTTAAACACAAATGATTTATCTTTAAACCTTGACAGATGTTCTTTGTCATTCTAATCAAGTGTAAATGGTCACTAACAATGAGTAACAATAAATTCTTCTAAGGTTATATTGAATTGAAAATGATCATAGGTTTATTAATTAAGAATATGTCTTTTGATATGAAATTGCGTTTGGAGATGTTAGCGCCTATGAACCTTTGTGATTTAGTAGAAATTGTTTAATTTCATGAGGGTTTTATTTTTCACGATTCTATCACGTCATTAATCAAAATCGTTGATCAGTAAGGTACACTGTTTTCAAACTGCCCTTCATATGGAAGTATTATATA
Source organism: Mya arenaria (assembly GCF_026914265.1). NCBI lineage: Eukaryota > Metazoa > Mollusca > Bivalvia > Myida > Myidae > Mya > Mya arenaria. Next base: position 5,326,148 of record NC_069124.1, read on the forward strand.
TCAACATGGTATTTGCAAATAGTTAACCTTGAAAAATATCTCACAATGAAATTCATTTAAGGTAAATATTCAAATATTTCAGGTATTTTGGATGTGGATAGCCAACGCCATTTATCATTCCATTCTCCTCTTCTGGATGCCTATCCTAGCTCTACAACAAGGTAATGGTTAAATGATCATGGCATTGTAAGAGTCGAGGCGTGTGTTGTATATTGGTACCCAAGACGTTGTTGGTTTGAGCCCACCAGGTTTCTTTTGGCCTTTCTACCCAGGAAATGTACTTGATCAGGATACTTTAAGCTCATCATGAAATAAATTAGTATAAACTTAACTAAACATGCCATATATGTTCTTACAATGATGAGCAAGCTTTACATAACTATGTCAGTTTGGGGATTGGGTATTTGAATTTAATCATAGTTTACATTGAAGTTTTTCTAAGAAGAACCGAATTTGGCTTAATTGTTGAACTGCAAGCGTTAAAAGTTATTTTTATTTTTGTAAGCTATGAATTAAAATTTAGCCATACATGTTTTTTTCCCATTCCAGATGTAGCCTTCTCTGACGGCAAAGTTGGAAATTACCTATTTGTAGGAAACTTTGTCTATACAGTAAGTTACTGAATATTTTGTGTCTTTTTTGAGTCAAGTATGATTTTTTAAAAATAAGATGCTCTCTTTTTGATGAAGTTGTGATATAATTTGAACACTTATTTTTGCTCTATTTCAGTATGTAGTTGTGACAGTGTGTCTCAAAGCTGGACTAGAGACGAGTGCCTGGACCTGGGTATGTCATAAACTTTCATATCCATTTAAAATGTTAAAAAATAATGCTTTCAAACGCTAAATGTGCTTCAGAAGGGGACCAATAGACAGACGGTTGCCAAGCGATTGTTGAAAGAAAATGTTTCAGTGTTAGATCGCAAGAAATTTCACCTCATGAACACCAAAAGTAAATATTCTACATGTACAATACACCTTATGGTGCTCACTTGGTGAGATATTATTTACAGGGTTATTGGGTGACCCAATATGGGATATACTGGGCAATGGTAACCATATCGGATGAGAGCGAAGCTCAAACCCGAATGTGGTTGCCTGCGCCCCTTATATCCCATATCAGGTCACCTACTACGTAATGTATATATCATGTCGACAACCTCTTTACATGTTTAATTGTTTCATTTATTCATCGGAATATTCATCAGAAAATAAACGCCATTTTGGTACGATATAAATTTGGTGACTTAATATGGAAAAATAGTCCTGATATTTTGTGATCTTTCATTGAAACAATTACCCTCTCGCTTTAGTCATTTTAAGCATGATGTTTTGTTTGTTTTTGTCCATAGATAATGGCAAAGCCTTTAGATTTACTCAGTCTTTTCACTAACATGCAAGAAGCAAATGTCATCTGTTTTGCTTGAATGTTTTTTCCATTTATTCCCTCTATAACTAAGAAAACTGTGATGGGCTTTTTTAATATAATTTTATGCTGATAAGGCAGTTATGATAGCCTTCTTATTTCTGTTCCTGATTGTGTATAAGATATCAGTGTAATGTAACCATGCTATATTGTTTCCCAGCTCACCCACCTGGCAATATGGGGCAGTATAGCCTCCTGGTTCCTGTTCCTGATTGTATACAGCCATGTATACCCACACATCAACTTAGCTCCGGAGATGCTTGGAATGGTAAGTTCTAGGATCTTTTGGGCTCCCCAATATTTCTGTCTTACATGTTGACTTCATTAAAAAATATCCTTGCCAAAAATATACACACAAAAGTAGCAGAAAGGTTGTTCTGTCTAGTGTCTCCAGGATACATGGTGTACCATGCTTGATGGACAGTGTATTTGCAGAACAACAGTTAAAGAATATTTTCAATAGCTGAATGACGCTTAGATGACAATTCCTAATATTGTAGATGTGTAGCAACTGAAATGGCATGTTTTATGCTGGAGCTGATTGTGTAAAATGCTTTATTTCAGGACAGTATGGTTCTGGGGTGCTCCATATTCTGGATGGGCCTACTGCTCATTCCCTTCACCTGCCTCATCAGAGACATCGCTTGGAAAGTGTATGTATCCTCCTACCATTTGTCACCAAGTCTTTCAAAGATTGTCTCTTCTGGTTGTTTGTTAACAAAAGAAAGCAGTATTGGTATAGATTTCTGGTATGGAAAAACTTTTCTGAAATTTGCTCAATAAAGAAAAACAAGTTAAGTTAAGAATTATTAATCTAGAATGGTCAGTGTGTTGAATGCTTTAGGAACTCATTGATACCCATCAGTGCTGGTACCTCCTTAGCACAAGTATGACTGTTTAGTTCATAATTCCACCATTTATCCTAGTATACAATGTTTTTATTATGTGTACGATTGGAATCTAATATTGCAGGTTGCGGCGTACGATGTTCAAGACGTTACGTGAGAAAGTACAGGAGGCAGAGATTGCCCACGTCGACCCGACGACAATCGTCCTTCAAACCACCAAGAAAAGGTACTGGATCAACATATGGTTATGAATTATGTTTGAAAGTAATTAAATGATGTTCAATATTCTAAATAAAAAGGTTTAGGGTGAAGAGAAAGCTGATATCAACCAGACAACCATTTTGTCCTCAAAACTACAAAGTAAAGCTACAAGGAAAGCTGTAGAAACCTCTTAATTGTATATATTACCATCCCTGCTGTTCATGTCTCATTAGTTGTCGATTTAAAAGAAACTGAATGTATTCCATCAATGGATCAGCAGTTGAGAAACGTACCATTGGACACATTCGAATTTTAATTTAACCATTTTTGTACTGGAAGAGAGGCATACATAAAAGTATGAATTCTAAGTGGTGTATATTGTTTGTCCCTAGGCTAACGGAAACAGCCCGTCTTCTCCGGAATGTATTCTCCCGATCCATGAACCGAGTTCCCACCCAGGACCAACCTCGTAAGTTAACGGCTCATCAAATTCATATAAACCATTGGTAGACTTTCTATAGTGAAATTTGGTTCACCTTCAAGTTTGGTTAAGATTTTATCATTTGAATAATTCATACTCAAGTTGGCATTACTAAAATTAGTACCTTAATCATTTCTTACTTTCTTGCTGTTTTTTCTTCATAACATTGTTAATGTCTTGCTTTTGTTAAAAGAAAATCAACCTTTGTGTGTTACTGATAAATGAAATGAGTGTACAATTGATTGTGTTTAAATTCAGTTCAGGTATAACGTAATGGACCAGTAGCCTAAGTAATTATTGAGACATTTTGTGATGTTTTAGTGGGGGTTTACCAGTTAATCCATTGGATGACACAACCATGGGCTTATATTCATTTACAAAATTTAGTCAACTGATTGTTTGTTTGACAACTGGCGTCTGGTCAATTAACTGATACTAGTCTAGGCGCTTAACATACAAATTAAACTTACTCCATACCTGTTATGTGTAACAACAATGGTTGATGACTTCATTGTTACTTTTATGTTTTAAATTTTGTTATTGTTGTTGTTGAATGAATGTCACTGTTTTCTAACAGAACCATCACCAACACCCTCCAGAGTCTCTCGTTAGTATAAACTTAAACTTCCATACTGCATCATGTATAGCCATGCTTAATACTGAAGATAGCTTTTAATAAGCAGTGAGTGGTAATATTCTCACATATATATTTCTATTCCATCAAGTCTTGAATTGAAAACTTTTGTGTAAAAAGTAGAATATCATATATTTTGCGGTAATGGTCAAAACATAAATTCCATGAAAAAAGCACCTTACAAATTTAAAGCAATCTTCAGTATCGAGATTTCGTGCACAGAACACAACCAGATGCCTCATTGCGTAGAACTATCTGAATGAATATCGTCATCTGTTTGGATTACAACAAGCAAAGGTTTTAACTTCATGTGGTCTTGTATAGTTTGACTGAAAATGGCATTAAAATTGGCAGAAAGGCAGAGTTGTAGCCTGATACATTTAATAGTAAGAGCATGTCTGCTCCATATCTCTTGAACCTTTGGATAGATTTTGAATAAGTTACCACAAATGTTCATCATACTGAGACAATGTGTAGAGCACATGTAATAACCAGCTAGGTTCAAGGTCAAGGTTACACTTGGTCAAATGTCATATAAATACATTTTTTATCTGCTCCATATCACTTAAAATCACTCTCCATGAATGTTCACCATATTGAGTTGATCTGCAGAGTGCATGTTACCACCAGCTCAGTTCAAGTTCAAAGTCACACTTAGAGGTCAAAGGTCATATGACTAAATTTCGTGTCCACTCCATATCTCTTGAACCCCTTGAAGGATTTTGAATTAACTCTGCACAAATGTTAACCATATTGAGATGATGTGCAGTGGGTTAGGACTACCAAAACAACCGCCTAGTTTCCGAATGGAAATAGTTTACCATTCTTTTGTCCAGATGGCCTATGAGGTATTCATGACTTGTACAGTAAAATATGAATAATGATGAAAATTATTGCATTTAGAAAAGGCCACATGCAGTTATTCCTTATTTGCATCCAATGCATTGTTTTAAATTTGATTGAAATCAAAACATACAGACTTTGTATCTTGCTTTACCATTCAACTTTTATACTTGTATTAGGTAGCACCCACATTTCAGGACAGAAATCATCTGTTACAGTTGTTTAGGTACTTTGCATGAAAAACAATTCATTAATAATAGGAGTAAAACCATAACAGGAACTTAATAATTTGGTACTCCGGTCTAAGTATAACATGATCTAGAAATTATAGTTATTGGATGTTGGATCTAAGTATAACAAGATCAGAATATTTCGAGGTATTTGTACACTGTGTGTCGAAATGTAAAAATTGATACAGTAAACAAAACAGTATACATGTAGGTGAAAGTGTTGCATGAGATGTTATGTGAAAAAACCTAAATAGAAAATGCTTTAAATGCTCCTTTCTATGACCTTTAACCTTTAATGACATATTACATATATAAACGGTGAACACAGTTTTGCATTCTCTTAAATACTAATATGTCTAACTTGCTAGCCTACTCGAGGGATCTAGTAATATAGAGTCGGTATGGTATGCTAACAGAAGTAGTTATTTGGAGTTGGGATATTTTACTGGAAAGAAGTTGACACCACACATCCTTCACCTTTTTCCAATGAAAAAAGAAAAAATATGGTCAGGTCTTATCATTTTGGAGCCCGAACCAGGGCTGGTATTCAATATTGGTCTTTATTGGATCTCAGAACGATGTAGCTAATCGGATTACTTGTTATTTAAAACTGACCAATAGAGTGAATGAACTCAATGATGTATAGGATTAACTTAATTTAATTATATTGAATACCACCCCAGAAAGGAATATAGGGTCATTTTCTTAGGGCTATATAAGAGCTATGCTTTAAAGCATGTTTCACAGTCTACCGCATCAGTCTGCTCCTTGTTGATATAAGAAAAATAATCTCACCCTGTCCTGCATCAGTTTACATTGATCATCTTATAGAGCAGTTGGTATATGTTCATCAAATCTCACTCATAGGATCATTTCAGACAATTCATTGCTGGCATGTAGTCAAATCACTCTAGAACTATTTCTGAAGTTATTCCCCTTGATGACATTTTTATACCCCCGACAAACAAAGTTTGAAAGGGGTATATTGGAGTCACCCTGTGGTTGGTCGGTAGGTCGGTCTGTCCGTTGCAATTTACCTTGTCCGAAGCATAACTTAAAAACTACGGGATGGAATTGGATTAAACTTCATATAATTGTAGAGCATAATGAGAGGAAGTGCAGTGTACAATAACCATAACTCTATTCTTGCTAATTACTGAGTTATTTCCCTTTGTTACTTTTTTTTTGTCCAGAGCATAACTTGAATAGTTCTGGATGGAATTCATTAGAAATTCATTCAATGGTAAAGCACAATGAGAGGAAGTGCAGTGTTCAAGAACCATAACTCTACTTTAGCTAATTACTGAGTTATTGCCCTTTATTTGTATTTTTTGCTGTCAATTTTTTTTTCCAGACATTAACTTCCAAACTACTAGATGGAATTTATTGAAAATTCATACAATGGTAAAGCACAATGAGAGCAAGTGCAGTGCACAAGAACCATAACTCTATTTTAGCTTAATTACAGAGTTATGGCCTTAAATACTTTTTTTCTTGTCCCCAGCATAACTTGAAAACTTTTGGATGGAATTTAATAAGGCTTCATACAGTGATAGATCATAATGAGAGGAAGTGCAGTGTACAGGAACCGCAATTCTATTTCAGCTAATTACAGAGTTACTGCCCTTTGTTACTTTTTCTTGTTCGGAGCTTAACTTGAAAACTATTGGATGGAATTTAATAAAACTTCACACAGTGATAGATCATAATGAGAGGAAGTGCAGTGTACAGGAACCGCAATTCTATTTCAGCCAATTACAGAGTTATTGCCCTTTGTTACTTTTTTCTTGCAATTTACCTTGTCTGGAGCATAACTTAAAAACTACTGGATGGAATTGGATTAAACTACATACAATGTTAGAGCATAATGTGAGGAAGTGCAGTGAACAATAACCATAACTATATTCTTGCTTATTACTGAGTTATTGCCCTTTGTTACTTTTTTTTGTCCGGAGTATAACTTGAAAAGTACTGGATGGAATTCATTGGAACTTCATACAGTGGTAAAGCACAATGAGAGCAAGTGCAGTGCACAAGAACCATAACTCTATTTTAGCTTAATTACAGAGTTATTGCCTTTAATACTTTTTTCTTGTCCCGAGCATGACTTGAAAACTATTGGATGGAATTTAATAAAGCTTCATACAGTGATAGATCATAATGAGAGGAAGTGCAGTGTACTGGAACCGCAATTCTATTTCAGCCAATTACAGAGTTATTGCCCTTTGTTACTTTTTTCTTGTCCGGAGCATAACTAGAAAACTACCGGATGGAATGTAATAAAACTTTATACAATGGTACAGCACAATGAGGAGTTCAGTGTACATGAATCATTACACTATTTTAGCAAATTACAATGACGATAGTCCATAAAATAAAGTTGTCATTTATAGGTTGGCTTTCCAAATAGTTGACTGCAATTTCATATCAGGGCGGCATTCGGGGGTATTAATCACCTTCAGTGATAGCTCTAGTTTATTTAACAATATGTTGACCACATCTCTCAGACTTAATCTTTGAATTAGTTATGCACCTTGCTGAAATTAGAAAAGCAACAATGTTCAATGTAAATGAAATTTTTTAATATCATACACAAAAATGAAATCCGACTCCTGTATCCAGGTAGCCTCTGGGAGTATTTATCACTCTTGTTCAACTTATTTTGATTTCTTCTACCCATCATATGAATATGGTAAAGAAAAATGGTGATCAGAGTTATTTAAATGTTTGATGTTGGGGTTTTCAATTACAGTATATGAGATAAAAGGTTTTTATTCATTGTTTTTTCCCATCTTATTATTTCCACTTGCATTATAGGCTATGGCTTTGATTAAATATCTTCCATTCAAATCATGTGTACTTCCTGAACTATAAAGGCTGATTATTATATTAAAGTTACTGTAGCAATTAATTTATAAACTATAAAGTTCAAGGGTTTAAACCACTAAGTGACATTAAAGTTTTGGTAACTTCTAGCCTAAGGCCAGGATATTTATAATTATTTATATCAAGCAATGCTTAATGCATCTGTTATCTACATTTCAGATGGTTTTGCCTTTTCCCAGGAGGAGCATGGCTCAATTGCACAGGTACAGTGTTGGTTGAGAATTTGTTTTGTAAATGTTAACAATCAGTTAAATTCAATCATCCTTTTAGAAGAAAAATTTGAGGTATTGACATAGCTTTAGTGTCAGAGCCGGCATTGATATCTTGTGCAACAACTTAAAGCTTTTCCATAACAAAAAAATAAATATTTGCATGAAGAGTGATACACATGTTGCCAGAGAAAATATGCACATTTAAATCAAGGTCCATTACTCTGACTGTAAGCATTATCAAGTTATGCCCCCTTTTTCAACTGTAGAGACAACAGACAAGCCTACACGTTACCTCTTTGGGCCTCTGGTTAAGTACATTTATTTGCAGGGACCAGCAAGAAAACATGTGGGCAAAAACCTTAACAGGCTTGAGCAGTTGAAGAAAGTTAAACAGAGTAAAACTTGTATACATATGTTATCAACATCTGTGGTTTTTCAAAGAAAATGGTGCACAAAAACGTCAACCTGAGCTATTACTCAAAACTGTTGAAAATATCTAAATAAAACTTGGTACATATGTTGCCAGTAACAATGCATTCATGTTCTGCAAGGCCAATACTATAGGCCCAGTAGTTGTCGAGAGATACCATTTGTTCGAATAGGGTGAAAACAGCTAGCATTGGCGTTTGTTCCATGGCACTAGTTTTAATTACATGACGCACAAGAAGTTCTGAAAGAAGGTATTACCAATGTCGTCCATAAAGAAGTGATCTTGCTCTCTCTAAAGTATGCTACATAGGATATTACATATTGTGTATCATTGTTTCAGGCGGAGCTTATTCGTGTATATGACACAACCAAAGAGAAACCCCAGGGCCACTAGGAGAAGGGACCATGGCTGGTAGAGTTTTAGAGCCCTCAGTTGATAGGGATTTTAGAAACTCATTGACTGACAGATGAATGTGAAGTCTTCTGGGACCATGCTTGACTGAAATTAACTATCCCACAGATATATGACGAGAATTGATAAACCCACTTATATAGCAACATTGAATTTCCCACCGATGCTACAGATATTGAAAAAATGAAACCTTTAGAAAATATTGGAATTTATTGAATCAAGTTTTCAAGATCAGCTTGATTGGCTCAATTTGTTTGTTATGAAAAGTGTAAAACAAATTGATGTGAATGAAAAAAGCTGAGAAGAAGCACATGAAGCTATGGAAACACCTCTATGCCAGACTCTTTAATAAGAATTCATGGGTGTTGATGTTTTCTTAAAATCAACACAACCACACCTGGATATATGTATATATTGAAAATGTTGTGGGCACCATCTCACAACCTTTCCTTACTGCATTTTGCAGTTTATGTGCAATATTTATTTGGTGTTTTGAAGTTGTCTTTGGTTGTGTTTTCTTAATTGTGATATTGTATTTGAACTTCAGATATGATTATCATAAAGATAATAATATACTTAGAAATTAGTGTAGGAAGAATCTAGATGTGTTTATCATTTCATTATGTTAAACCATTGGCCCATACTTGTGCTCTGATTTTGGATGTGAAGATTGGCCCGGGCCAGTATTCAATATTGATCTTATCCTTTTCCTTAGACATGCCTTATTGATTCCATTCAGTCTATTGGTCAGTTAAATGTACAGGCCAATCAAAACACTTAAATTCTAATCTTAAATTTAAGTTGGTCATTGAATACGGCCAGAGAGGTTAGGAATCAGATTATTTGTGACTTCATGAAGTCATAGCACATGGTACTATCCCTTTATGAAGTACAGTGTGTTTTTCTCTCTCCATTTTATGAATGAGGCCGGACTCTTTTTACTTGGTAAAACTGTGTAATTTTTTAACCTTAATTGGGAATTAATATTGTCTAGAATGCGCAAAAAATACACAGATCAGATAAAAGAATGTTGTATTATTTCAGTTCTCCAATACAAAAATGGTTCGGAGGTCTTTTTTTAAATTAAATTTGATTTTTTTTTTTATTCCCCAAAACGTAAAACAAGGAATTTCATTTTTACATTTGAGAAAAAGTTTCAGCATCGTGGATGCCTTGATTGGGCCCTATATAGGTCAGAAAAAAATAATGTGACCATTCAGTATGAGACAAAAAAACAACAACAATATCAGCGCACCTGTTGTTCTGTTTGGATCTTGTTTTATTGAGAGTTTTACTGTTCATTATGTAATGGATTTATCAGTGCTTAAGTATTGTTTCCAATGTCTTACTGTATTTCCTGCTGCTGTGGGCATGCATTTAAACTACAGGATGTTTTCAAGTGTTGAAAATGTGTTGAAAGTGTTGTTATTTCAAGATTTTTTTATTTAACCCCATGTTGAATTAACCAGTAATTACAAATAGCAGTTAGATTATGTTGAAAAGCCCTGTACTATTAAATGGTCTTTTATGAACTTGAAATGCTCAGTATTTGTACATGAAATGCTACCGGAGATATATTAAAACAGTTTTATCATGTTTAGTACTGTTGTTATAAAGTAGTGTATACTGATTTAATAGTCATTAATTTTCTAACTGTATAATATTTCCATTGTAAGATGTCGTTCACTGACTTGTTTTATAATACAGAATTCAGTGAAGCCTTGTTGTATATTATAAGTTTAATGTGATAGATGTTTTATATATATTTTTGTCTTTTAACTTTTCTGGTTGTAAATTCTGACTGTTTGCTCTGTATGATTGAACTTTTAAAATATACAATTTGAGAACATGCACTGAAAATAATAAACAGTTTTCTGGTGGGGTGGGGGAAGAGGATAAGGGGTGAAAATAAATATGAGGTATTGCAATAGATTTGGTGTCATCTTTATTATTGTTCAAAAGCTTTAACGTTGGCCATTACGCCAAAAACCATTCAAGACGTAGTACACAGACCGCATCAACATCATCATGTCTATACCAGTGACACTCTGTACACGTGCATCAACACCCATCCCCCGTGCTTCAAGATCCATCCCCCGTGCTTCAAGATCCATCCCCGTGCATCAAGACCAATCCCCTGTGCTTCAAGATCCATCCCCCGTGCTTCAATACCCATTCCACGTGCATCAACACCCATCCCCTGTGCATCAAGACCCATTCCATGTGCATTGAGACCCATCCCCATGCATCAAGACCCATCCCAGGTGTATCAAGACCCATCCCCCGTTATGGTCTGATCAAGACAAATGAGCGGTGGCATCCTCTTGCAGTTGTTTATTCAACTATTTTAACAAGACATTCAACATGATTTACAGTTGCCACAGTTGCCACACTCCCTTTCAGCATGGCAGCAGTACCACTTTTCTAGACTTTACAGTCAGCTATTAAATACAGTGCATTTATCTACTGTTACATTCAACTTATATTGTTAAAATAAAGTACCAGTAGCTATTCAAAATGTAAAAGTCAGCTATTTATTACAGTGCATTTATCTATTACATCTATGTTATATTATATTCAACATATATTGTTAAAATACCTTAAAATATTGGTCCAGATCATTAAACAGAAGTTATAGATAATTCAACTTTTGTTACAGTACAAGGTAATCAGCTTCTGTGGTCAGTCTGACTGCAGACATCAGTTCTAGTACAATAACTGCCATTGCATTTTGAATATAACACCTGTGTTTGCCAATAGATTCCATATCATACACTCATGTCCAGCAAACATGTGTTATTAATTGATTATAAAATATATCCACTCTATGAGCCTTGTGGTATGTCAAACTATGGTCATTAAATACAGATAAAAAAAGAGAAGTTTGCTTGAGGTATGTTTGAATGTATCTCTGTTTTATATATAAGTTTTATTTATTAATATATTCAACTGTCCAAACAATAATATTACAGCGCAGATCTGTATATGGTATACATGTATGTATTGTATTCATGAATGTATTCTATAAATGCATGTAATGTACACATGTATATATTCTATACATGTTGGTATTCTATAAGTATGCATTATATACATTTGTGTATTCTTTAAATGTATGTAATGTGCATAAGTATATATTATATACATGTATGTATTAGAGTGTATGTATGCATTCTAAATGTATGTATCCTATACATGTATGTATTGTATATGTTGGTATTCTATACATGCATGTATTCTATACATGTTTGCGTTGCCATAAGTATCTCATTTCTAGTCAGTTTTGATGATATTTATATGTGTGTGATATGTCACTATTTTCTTTAATGTGTTTTGTTATGTATTATTACAAATCTTGACAATAAAGGCTGTTCAACTCTCTGTTCTGTTCATTACGTTTTCTTTAATTCAATATAAAGTTCACTCTTCCAATTAGGCAACTATTAGTGATATACAAGTAAATGATATACAGGGTGAATTAAAACTATACTCGTATATATAACCATACAGATACTAGTCGGAAGACCACTCGTGAGTATTTGACTCATGGTTGTTTAAGTCACAGATATGAAACCACTTTTGTACTTTGGAATTCGACATTCTTTGAAGATGGTTTGGACTGTTGATCCGAACTACATGTAGTTTAGGATATGGCTGCATAAAACAACGGCAAATATGAAAACTTATAAAAATATTACCAAAAACAGTAAGCATGGTTCGACCATTTAATGTCGATAAAGACTGGATAAGATGGCCTTATCGACGAGCTTATCGAAGTGTTACTCCGCTGTTACAGCGGCTGGACCCATATCTCGACTTGACACTTTTAATGTTGATATAAATGCAGTGTGGGTGATGGTGATAGTCGGTTATCTCCGAACAACGGTACGGTGTTTTAAGTTCACCTGCATCGTGCCATCTTTATGTGTCACTAAATCATGAAATAGATGTAACATCTAATATAACGCAGCTCAAAGGTTCCATAGTTTCTACTGTTAATGGTTACTACTACTAAATTGTGGTTGCTACGTAGAACAAAAACCGGACCATTTTTCTCGAAGAGTTCTTGAGTTCTGTGGCAGAGTGTGACACAACATCGGATTCCTTTTGAGCAGGTGTATCTTCAAAAGCAATCAGCAGGGAGTGAATGCTTGATCGTTGACCCAATCAGAATGGAGACTTACCAGGAAAATGGATTACTGCACGAAATGTTCATGCGTCAGGCGGCACGGACCCCGGAAGTGGTGGCCGTCGTGGAGGCATCGGGCCGCCAGGTGACGTTCGGAGAGCTAGATCGCCAGACAAACGCCCTCGCTCACCACCTGCAGGCGCTCGGCGTGCGACCGGACACGTGCGTCGGTATCTATATGGACAAGTGTATCGAATACGTGGTGGCGTACATCGGCATCCTGCGGGCAGGCGGCGCTTACATGCCGCTAGACATCTCCTACCCGGAAGTTCTTCTGAAGGACATACTTGCAGATGCCCAGCCAGTGGCCGTGCTTACAGAGGGCGGACTTATAGACAAACTGGAAGGTTTATGTTGAGATTTTCACTATTGCCCCCATTAATAATGAAAATATTTGAAAAATTCTAACCAATTCAATAAATATTATGAAAACCCGTATGCGCACAGAATTAACTTGTACTTGCCATCAATTTTATCCAATTTCATATTTGCATAGAAGCAAGAGCCACTGTATGTTTGCGCCTTTAACTCTAAAACAATTTCCTGTCAATAGGCACGAAGAACGTGTTGGTAATGGGCCCAGGTTGGGAGAAAGGCCCACTGAAGACCCCACAACAGGACATAGCCGCGCCCACACTGGACAATCTCGCGTACATCGTCTACTCCTCGGGAACTACCGGCAAACCAAAAGGTACGAGCTAAGTCAAATAAATACTAGGTTTGTTTCGTTGCTCTGTGTTTCAATGTCATACAATAGAAATAACGAGGTAGTATGTTTTGATGACAGTCAATCATATATGAGGTTATACATTTAATATGTTAAACTAGCTAACTGTAGAATGCTTGATTGTATATGCACCTCTTCTGTTCAAACTCTCTGCAAAACACGTCTTTTTAACTTTATGCGTAATATTACTTTGGCCTTATAAATTCATGTTTCCAATAAGATGAACAAATAACGTCATAGAGGACGATTTTAGGTCATGTCGACTTTTGACAGTAAAGAGCGACCGTTTCCTGTTTTGAATTGCTAACTCCACCAGTTAATCTGTATGAATTACGTATTTTAAGATATAGAACCGTGACATATCTTTAACACTGTAATTTATCCGAAAGTGGAGCAAATAAAATAAATGTCCCTCCCTCCCCCTAAAAAAATCAAAAAAATCTTGCATCGGCATTTCTATGCTTTCCTTCTAGACGTTCAATACGCTTGTTTTAATTCGAAACATATCATGTACTAATGATATCTTGGACCACTATAACTATGCTCTTTCGAAGGATTTCTTTCATCGGCGCATATTTGCGTTCCGCGTCATCTACATTTATTGACAGAAATTGTTCATGGGGGAATGAACCCGTCACGTGTTCGACCTATATATGCCGAGGTATGGGAGTCGGGGAGGTGGACGTTAGCCTAAAGCGTATCATATTCCACATAAAACATATCCCTGTTGAAGGAGCACCACCAATATTTACAGGTATCCGTTGCCCGCACCGAGGGGCGGTATTCTCGTACACAGCCCGTCACGTGTTCTACCCATACGGAGAGGAGGAGAGGGAGGCGTGTAACGTATTCTTCGTCTGGGAGATGCTTAGGCCTCTTATCAAAGGTAGACTAAAAGCTTAAATTGGCTTCTTTGTTAACGATTGTGCAATACAAATAACTAGAATATAAACTTTTAAAGATAACTTAAAAAGATAATCCCTTAATCCAACATACCAACTATTTTAATGCCCGGTTAAAATAAAACACCAACCTCTTCTTTAGCACCTTGAACTACGATCCACCCCTACCATGCTAGGGTAACCACATAATACCATCATACAATTGTTACTGTCAGAAGTTCATTTTAGTGACCAGAAAATATAATTATCTTTATATTAGAATATGTAATATATTCATTTAGCACTAAATTTAATTATACACCACCCGTCTCGCAGGAGTGCCCCTGTACATAATCCCAAGCACTGTGATCTACGACCCGCCCCTACTGTGCAAGTTCCTCTGTAATAACAAGATAACCCGGATGTTGTTCACGCCGTCCCTGCTCGAGGCCGTCCTGAACACACCAGACCTTGATCTTCAAACATTGCTCCTACATATGAGGTATGAACGATCTAGTGTAAACTGTTATTTATACTGTTTAACTGTTTATAACTTTATATATACGTAAATGAGATTCTTTCAAGATAATAGGTTATCACTGAAAAAATGATCGTGCCTCTTATATAAACACCATAACAGCAGTCTGATACAGTATGGGATGGCATTCGTTAATGTTATTAAAGTTGTAAATCTCAACGTATCGTTGAAACATGCCGATAATAGACATCATGCAACTGTGCACACATAAACATCAATTATACAAATGTAAGCCGTCCTCCACGGATGTAGTTACTATAGGCACATTAACGTTCACTTCTGCTCTTTCAGGACAATTATATTTTGCGGTGAGGTGGTGA
Organism: Mya arenaria; assembly: GCF_026914265.1. Classification (NCBI taxonomy): domain Eukaryota; kingdom Metazoa; phylum Mollusca; class Bivalvia; order Myida; family Myidae; genus Mya; species Mya arenaria. The sequence continues at coordinate 5,341,404 of NC_069124.1, forward strand.
CGACATCACTGTTCGCCAAATGCCTGAAACTTTTACCATGGATACAGTTCGTGAATCTGTACAGCGTCTCCGAGTGCCACGACGTCTGTTACGAGGATCTTAATAAATACTTCGCCGATAACAAGGTAACATTAGTCACGCATTTCTGTGCTGGAAGTGTAAAAAATGTTAATAGTGTTTCATTAGTAAATGGAGATATCTGTTTGTTACTTTGTCTTTTCATTTGACGCACTGTGGCACTGATTACTAGTTTCCAAAGCACAACTAAGTACAACTGTTTCCAATGGTGTGCATGACTCGTCCGTTCATGGACACGTTAGAAACAAATCATTCCTTTCTAGTTTTTGTGTAATGCATGCCCTTGTTTTGCAGGATGCCATTGTTGCCCGGAAGTTCTGTCCGGTGGGTCGAGTAATTCCACAGGTTAATGTTGTCATCTTGGACGCCGACCTCAACCCGCAGGCGGTCGGCAGCTCAGGCGAGGTAAGTGCGTCTCAAAAGAATTGGTGTATATTCACATAAACTGGGTATTTCGAACTCGCAATGTATAACATACAGCCTACATGCAGTCTCTTTTAGGGTTAGTATATGGTTCGGGCTATGATTCTCTCTGAAAGGCTTTAAGTCAGTAGAAAAAAAAATCTTAAACTGTTCTTTTCACCCCATTAAAAAAGGCAAGGGAGTGAAAAATAAAATAAAAACTACAGTGATTGCATACAGGTTGGCTCCCTTTGACTGTTTTTTTTTTACTTGGTAACAAGAGCAATTTTGATAATGTTAATAGCCATAATCCAGTAATGCATGCCGATATTGGAGCCGAGCTCTCACTATTAAGCTTTATGCTTACATGCTTACTACCCACAGATCTACGTCGGCGGCCCAACCCTCGCCTTAGGGTACCTGAACCGACCGGAAATCCAAGCGAAGCGGTTCATTCCCCGGCCAGCCAGCGTCCCGGAAACGTGTGGGTCGACACTGTACCGCAGCGGCGACTGGGGCTACATGCTGTCTGACGGAAGCCTTGAAATCTGTGGCCGCTGTGACTCCATGGTGAAAGTCAGAGGATACTCAATCGAGATCCAGGTAATGTGTCCAACGTTAGAATAATTAAACTCCTTCTGGTCATTAAGTCATTCCTCTCAACATAATTTTGTTTGTCGAATCAATCAATTAATCAATGAAGCAATCAATCAATCAAACAATCAAACAATCAATCAATCAATCAATCAAAAGTCAATGTTTAAATCAACTAACTAACCAATCATCCCGCCTTTGAAACAATTTATCGACTGACGAACCAACAAGCAGTCACTCGATTAAGCTAACCATCTAGCAATCAGTCAAACATTAAATTCAACTTAACAGGCAGTTGAGGCAGCTCTGATGGAACTACCAATGGTGCACAGCTGCGTTGTTTTGGTAAAAGGAGCAGAAGGAGAAGACAAGTTTCTGGTCGCCTACATCGTGCCATCACAGGAGACCAACCGGAAACTAGTCAGGGATGCGCTCAAAAAGCGACTCCCATTCTACATGATACCCTCCTACTTTATGTTCCTATCAAAGTAAGTCGTGTTTAGCATTATGATCTGGTATGTATAAGATTAAAATTAATTCGTGTGTTGTTGTTTTTATCATTAACGCGCAATGTTTATAATTAAAGAACCATAACTGATAGTTCAGCAATTAAAGAAAATTTTATTTCATAAAACCCCCAATGTGGATCCGTTTTATAGAATTCCAGTGGTCGCTGCGACGGGTAAACTGGACAAAGCTGCGTTACCACCCTACGATGCACAGACGGTCACTGACGTCATCAATGAAGGACGACCGACAACAGAGACTGAGGTTGCCATGGCAGCCGTCTGGTGCAAGGTGCTCCAACTGAAGGAAGCAGACATACACGAGGGCTTCTTTGACCTTGGAGGGTATTTGATTGCCAAATCTTGAAGATCTTATAAATATTTTCTGTGAGAACGATTGTTGATAACACCACGGACATATTAACTGATATACTGTATGTCCGTGATATCACGGCTCCATAATCTACAACAATCCTGTTTTTGATGAAAAAGACACAACTCAATGAGGATGGCATTATGAAAATAAGTGTTATGATAGGAAAACCGTATCTGTTGCTGGGCATACACACTATTAGATCACCCAATCTCCGTTTTAGGGTAATAAGATTGTAGATTCATATTAACTTTTCTTTTTACTATTATCAGACATTCGCTGCTTGTGGCGGAGCTTATCAACAAACTCACGGCGCTGTTTGACGTTAAGTTGAACGTGGAGGACCTGTTCACGTGCCCGACCGTAGCGCGCCTCAGTCAGCTCGTGGACGCCAGAAAGGGCCGCACGGAGCAGCCGAAAACTTCCGTCGCGGAGTCAGTCGACCTTATGGCAGAGGTGGAGCGACATGACTACATGATCGTTAAGTAAGTCCTTGTTATCACCGATGTTGATTAAAGGGAACAGCTTCTTGTTTATACTTACTGTAAGTTTAGCCAACACTCATCTTTCAATTCCGCTCCTGGATTTCGTATAAAGCAGTACTGGGCTCCATTTTAAAAGGCCACAGGTAAACGTCTCTGACGCTGCAAGGATCGAACCTGAAATATTTGGGAAGAGGCAGACACCGCTTTATTTATGACGCAAATAGAACTTGTTTTTGCAGACTCGCGATAAGGGTCAAATTGTAAAATTATCATTTAATATAAACACCATCGCGTTGCTATGTGATTTTGTTTGTTCATCATTAAAGAATAATTCAGTTTTGAATAATAATATATACCTTTTGTTCTGCAGTATTGACATGCAGCTGCGCGCGTTCTGGCGGATGTTCGCGGTTTACCAGGAGCGGCGGTTTGAAAAGGGTCGTGTCCTCCTGACCGGGGCTACAGGGTTTTTGGGAGCCTTTCTTCTCAAGGAACTACTAACACAAACCAAGGTACAAATGCATTTTATATGAGTGTATTCAATGAAATAACGTACGTCGGATTTATACACATCCATGTTTGCTTACATGTATGTGTGATTCGTCCACAAAATTTGCCTAAATACACACATGAAACTAATTTGAAGCCATTCTGGCAAATTAGGAAGATTTCATCAGGTACTCACATACCTCTATTTAGGGAGAGGGTCTTATCTTTGCATTAAATACAAAAATGTTCTTGTGTCACACTGCAAAATGACGACATTTAAAATTTATTTATTTTTTGTTTAATTATGTACTGGCATAATGCATCATGAACAAGTTTCATTACGAACTTAATAATCTTTGCGAATTACCGCAGGTGTTTGTGTTTTGTGTGTGTCGTGAGTGGCCGGACGCCACCCCGGCCGACCGGCTGCGCCAGACCCTCGTGAAATTCGGCATTCTCGCACCAGAAGGGAACACCGGGACGCCTGAACAACAGGAAATGGAGCGACTGGTTTCAAAACGGGTGATGCCTATGAAAGGTTTGTACCATACTAGTCACATATTTTACCACATCAAGTAATTTTTGGAGAAGAAACTCGTACATATATGTCCATAATTTCAGACGCAAAACTAATTTTAACATTGCGTCATTGCTGCATCTAAATAGTTGTAATTTACGTGAGTTTTCCATGTTGACCGTCTACAGGTGACGTAGCGCTCGTGCACCTGGGCTTATCGGACGAGGACTACACGTACATGAGCTCAGACGTCGACCTCGTCGTTCACGCCGCCGCCAGCGTCAATCTCGTATATCCATACACGGTAAGTGTAACAACAAGTGTCTGGTTGAGAGAGAACGCCATTTTCTCGAGTTCTTAGAGCTAGAAATTCTTGGTCTTTATGCCGTGGTCTATCATTCAATGGCTCTGACGTCAATCTCGTATTTCATAATGTGCGCTCTGAAAAAAGGTCGAATAAAATGGACATGAACTAGCAGTGTTCAATCTGGCCAGGCTTTATACATCCTCACACCTTTTCTTGAAAACACGTTTTTGTCCTTCAGGCTTTGGTTGGGCCGAACGTGCATGGCACAGCGAACGTCATCAAGTTTGCCTGTGCAGGGAAAATCAAACCCATACACTACATCAGGTACTTCAAATATTCACTAAAATAGATATATAACAGCAACTGAACATGCATGATAATGATGTGGATATTGTCAGAAGGCATTTTCATATACGATCCGGAAGTCAGTGTCAATTTAGAGATACATGTACTAAGTTCAGTATTAATGCATTTACAATACAACGTATATTCATCATATTTTTTTTTGTTTTCTCTCTGTCCAGCACAGATGCTGTTTTCCCTGGAGGAATGACCATGTGCAGCGAGGAAGACGACGCCCTCGGATACGCTGGCCGCCTCGAAGATGGCTACTCGAGGAGCAAGTGGGTCGCTGAGCAGCTCGTGCGCCGCGCCATGCAGCGAGGCCTCCCCGCCACCATTTACCGCCTAGGTACGTCTATGTTTGTAAGCGTGCGTGTCAAATACCCAAGTTGTCTTGTGACGCAAAGAGCCACGTTAATGTTTTTAGTCGCAATATGTGTTACTTCAGTTTGAGCTGTCGTGATTGGAACGATTTTTAGAAAATGATAGTTTCAATTATAGTTTTCAAATCGTCCATAATTGATACGTTTTCATTCATCAATAGGCAATATGTCTGGTGACCGCAAGCAAGCATTCTGGAACCCACAGGATTTTACACTGCTTATGTTACAAGCGTCTATAAGACTCGGGCTTGCACCGGATGTGGACTGGGATATGGAGATGACGCCCGTCGACTTCGCAGCTGAGTTTGTAGTCGCTATGACCAAAAGGTCGGGACTTAGCTTGGGGAAGACCTTTCATATAATCAACGACAAACCGCTCAAGTCAAGGTATGTCAACTTCCGGCATTTTCCGGCATTGCTAATAACAACAACAATCCTCATACAAAGTTTGCACTTGGTTGAACATCATGGACGTCGTTTTTTTTATAAATTTGATAGAAATAAAGTGTTTTCCTATCTATTTTCTTTGCAGATTGGTGTTCGAGTGGATGAATGCGCACGGCTACCCTATTCAGTTTGCGACATTTCATTCTTGGAGACAGAGGTAGAAAATCTCTTTATTGATACTTTCATTTATTTCTTATTAACAAAATGAAATTAGCGTTGTAACAATGTGGATTGAAATGTCAATCGATTCATGTTCGTACCGTTTTATCAAACGTTCACAAATCCTTTTGTTTTCAGAGCTTTAGAGGAATTCGGTACAGAAAATAAAGACAGTCTTCTACGCAGAGTAATAGAATCATATATAACGTACGTATCTGGAAGTTATACCTAAGTGAAAAAATAAACCATGATATAGCCATATTATACCACCGCTTTACAAAGTAAAGTGCGGGCTATAAAGGAATCGCACACGTCGTCACGACCGTCCGTCCGTCGGTCGGTCGGTCCGTCCGTCCGTCCCGTGTCTTATTCCGGGCCACACCTTTCTCATTCATATTCCGATTTTTAAATTATTTGGCAGAACTTGCCACCATAGTATAAGAACTTGTCTCGCACAAGACCCGTGTCCCTACCTTCATGGTCAAGGTCACAGCAACCTTCTGAACTTTGTATGTTTCGCTATATAAGCCTTAACGCTATAAGTGCGTGTCCCGGTCTTAATCGGATCCAATGTTTATGATAATGATCATTAGATCCGATGAACTACTTGTAAACAAATAGCATGATAAAAATGGTATAAAACATTGAACTAATCCAAAATCGTTCAACATTTGTACCTTTTTTTTGCGAAATTGTTTGTGAATCCAATCTTTTTCTTTCAAATGCAGAGCATTAGCCTATTCACCTGTTTTAATACATAATAAAATCATTTTATTCGGCCAGGGCAGAATACAGTCCTGTATCCCTTCTTATTAAGTATATACATAACAAAATATGTTTATTGATTTTTTTCTTACCGATACTGCCACCTATCATTAAATCTATTACTTAATATTTTTCAGCAACGCTGCATTTTTCTCCAACTTAAGTTCATACACGGCCGACACCCTTCACAAAACCACCTCACAAATTGGCCTGTCCTTTCCCTACTTGGACTGTGAACTTCTGGCCGTCTACTTCAAGCATCTTAGTTCCAGAGGGATTATTCAGAGAACTCGACAGAGTTCAACCATAGGTGGAGTAAATTTTCATCGTGTTCAACGACATTTGAATTACTAAATAAGTTCACGTAATTCTGGATCAACCCTCGTTACGGCTCGTATTATAATTTATGTAGCAGCTTGTATGCTTCCCGTTTAGCCATTTATTTTGTTACGTCCCTTTGTCTCGGAACTGCCATTTACCACTCAATGGCTGAGAACAGTGCTACATGTAAGAATTTTCTTATTTTCCTATTTATTGATGAATACATGATGATTTATTGTTATCCTTTTTGCTATATGAATGAAAGTATACATGTGTGAATTGAATACATGTGTTTAACATAATTAACATGTTTAATTATGCATTAATGCTTTATATGACTTCGTATTTGATCACGGATATTTGAATAATAGTATGTCAAGTTAGTGATTCTAAAATGCCGTCCAGGCTTTTTTTAATGATGCTTGCCTGGTCCATTTTAGAATGACTACATAGTATGTATACATGTGTATTGTGAAAAGATGTCATTATGTTTTGTTTTAGAAGGCCATATTGAAAGTACGATGCTTTATAGTTGACACTGTAATTATGTCATAATGTGTTACCTTCTTAAAAAAAAAATGTTATTATTTTCATTTTACAGCCGTTCGAAATGCCAACCATAATATCAAATCAAATTTCTTTTCACAGGGAAGAGCCTGGATGGCAAAGTGGCTATTGTCACTGGCGCGTCCAGTGGTATTGGTAAAGCTATTGCCACGGCGATGGCTGCAGCGGGGGCTAAGGTTTCTATGGCGGCCAGACGGACAGACAGGCTGCAGGAAGTGGAGACAGCGATCGCAAACAAAGGGGGCGTGGCAATATCAGTCAAAACGGACGTAACAAATAGGGAAAATGTGCGTTTATATGGGTAAAGACATTCGGAACTCCTCGGCCATTTTTTTCAAAAACAACCTCGGATGTATGCAGGTACATCAGTTGAAGTAGTTCGTAAAATTTTGAATTATATCATTAATTAAATGTAGTGTTTTAGAGTTTTATTTATTGATCTAAGTTTAAATTGATTGCCATTGAATTGTTTTATTGCAAACATATTTAAGAATCCCAAGAGTAATGTCACAAAGTTTAACTGCTAAATAAAATTACTACGCGATCTACTTGCAGCGGACTTAAACGTACCACTTTTTGAGTATGTAAACCGTCCAAATACATCCGAGGTTGTTTTTGAAAAAAAATGGCCGAGGAGTTCCGAATGTGGGTAAAGATTGTAATAATTCCACCAAGTGTTGCATAACTTGGCATGGCCGTAGGAATTGATAAAATCTATCGGATCAACGTAATATGTTCAGATTCATTGGCATTGTTTTTGTTTATTAGAATCATCAAAGGACAATAATAACATGCTGGTGCAATTTAGATGAGGGAACATTGTCAAATGTGACCTTTGTAAAGTATCCTCTTATCATTAGCTGTGACCTTACCGTGTAGTATTCAGGTGACAGTGTAAGATAATAGTCATATAAGGCTGTCCTTGACATAAGGTTAAGCCGGGGAGAAGGCCCTAACTGATGCATGCTTGATTTTATAATTTCGGTTTAATATTGTGTTAAACTTTGCATTGATATTCTCATTGTCAAATGTGTTTCCATGCAATAAAATATTGTAAATAAAACCAGTCCCCGACAATGTACCCTTAACACAAGGTCTAACATTTAGCAATAATCATTGCAACTTATTTTTCTTTTAACACCTTCATTCACTATACCTTCTATCTTTAAAGGTCAAGGAGCTGTTGAGGCACACTGAGGCGACACTGGGGCCGGTAGACATTCTGGTGAACAATGCGGGCACCATGTACTACACCATGATGAAGAATCTACATGAAGATGAGTGGGACACACAGATTGACGTCAACATCAAGGCACGTTAAACACAGTTCTCAGACAACAATTACGAAATCTTAAAGAGTATATGCACGTTTGTTTTAAACACATGCCCGAATAACTGAAAGCAATCGCGTTTAAAAACATCCAGCAACAGTGAATGTATTCATATATGGCCGAAAATGGTGAAAAAATCACCAATATCAATATGAACAGAAAGATAAACCCATTATCGCATGGGTGACTGCATTTTAGAAGTAGAACCCTATAATTAGAGCATTTTAGGGTGAATATAGTTAATCAGACAGCTCCATTTCAATAATTACATTAAATCGTATAAACACGCTAGTATCATTTAACTGTCAGATGACCATTGTTTGTAGGGTTTAACGAACTGCATTGGCGCTGTGCTAAGCGGAATGATCCAGCGACAAACAGGACACATCATTAACATGTCGTCAGATGCGGGGAGAAGGGTATCAGTATTCTTTCATTTCTAAAATGTGTATCCTAACTTGTGTTTGGTCTTCATCGCCATTTGTATACAACTTGGATTAGTTGTCCACTTGATATCTTAAAGCTACTTTGCAAAATCAAATTATCTGATTTCCAGATTTCTGTTTTGAGTACTGGCATCGATAGATACACTGTTACATGTATATAAATGAAGAAATGTGTAATAACATTCCCCTCTACCAGGGTTTCCCGGGCCTAGCAGTGTACTCGGGGACGAAGTTCTACGTGGAGGGGCTGTCCCAGGCCCTGAGGCACGAAATGTCAGGGTCAGGGGTAAGGGTCACGTGTATACAGCCTGGGGACGTGAAAACAGAACTTCTCCAACATAACTCGGACACAGAGGTAGGTCAATAACAATAACATTTTGAACAGTTCCACGTTGCTGTTTAGTTCCTGTATTAGACCATACTGTTGATGATAGTAAAGAGATACAATAAGTACATACATGAAGTTGAACAGCATCAGGTTTAGGTTTAAAAAGGATCAAATGATCAGAAATTATCTAGGTAAATACATTAAGTTATATATACATTAGGTCAATTACCTTTGAAGACTCACTAAGTCGAAAGTATCGCACAAAAAAAATCAAAGAATATAAATATCACCTTAGAAATTAAAAGAATCAAAGTATGTAAATATATGTTATTATTTGAAGTTCATTTTAATTGTACAATCTATTTCCCCAGGCACAGGATCAGTTTGACGGAAGCAAAAAGTGTAAAATCCTGGAGCCTGAAGATATAGCGAGGGCCGTGGTGTATGCCGCCTCCCAGCCAGCTCACGTCGGCGTCAACGAAATCCTTATAGAACCCAGGGAAGCTCCGATATGAACACAGGGACAATCTGATTAAAGCCCAGGGAGGCGTAAATTTATGAATGGAGATATTTACTGTGACAGCTGAAATTGATTTAAAAGACTAATATATGTATCTGGCTAACACGCCAGGAAGGGAACAGTCATATAATAAAACAGATCGATGTATAATTATTATGAAAGAAACATTATAAACTGGGGAAGTGAACGCAAGAAAACTAGATTTTTTCAAAAATTGTGTTTGAGTGTTTATTCAAAATAAAATAGATGTCTGTACCATAAAATGTATATGGTACTCATGATGTCTCATGCAATAAATAAATCATATCTTCTTCTTTTTATTAAGGTCATTCCACGTGATGTTTCAGTATACATGTTCGTTTCGTCATTGATTTAAAAGACGGCATATGATAGATTTGAGGAAAGAACGTCTTGCATATTAACTGACCAAACATGTGCCGATGAACTATTTCACCGGACATAATCACTGGAAAAAATCTTCTACTGTAGATCTACATACTTTTTGAACTTCACTTTAAATCTACCGAGTATTTGATGAAGGCAGCATCAGTCTATGACTGAATTTGTGCTAGCCGCTGGACAACCCTGGATGGAACCTCAATTTTGTTAGATTTCTCTTCGAAGTTATGTTTTTGTTGCCGTTTGAACTTTTCACCGACTTTTCTTGCGTCTTCTTGGTCATTTTCGTCGTCTGAAAGCAGACCCGCGTCTCTATCACCCAGAAGCTTTTTAAAACCAGAAGACAAAGAGTTCGCCTCCTTTTGGAGAGCTTCTAGACACGCTTTAACACTATCATAATCACGTGATATCCCTTTTGTACTGATGACGACCTCATCTGGCAGTTTTGAGTAAAGGTAGTGGACCATTAAGAGTACATCATCATTGCACCTGCAATAAAATCGACAGTCATAATTTAAGGTTCAAACTATGCCTACTATAGTGATAGAGACTGTAGGACAGTGGCTGTTTATAATTTCATTAAATATTCTACTTGAGTCACAGATCTACATGTAAGCAACGCTCCAACACGCGTTCTTGGAGGAAAACATCCTGTGCAGAATGTCGCCGGAACTAGGGCAGTTATGTCTATGTTTTCTGGTTCATCGTTTAAAGGGGTGAAAAATGTTCTCCATTCTGTGAGTATAAACGTTTTTTTATACGTTTCAACGATACTTTTTAGAAACGACCTTGTGCACCGAAGTAAGAGCAATTCATTGTTTACGACTTGCTAAATGAGTTACTATCACTAACTTTTGTACAATATAATATTATTATTGTTAAAATTATTGATCTGTTTTATAACTTCATGGTATACTGTCACTTTACACGAACCCATAGTATTATATTGTTACAAATATTCAACTTTCAAAAGAGCTTAAGTGAACAAGGTTAACAAACTGAGCCAAGAACACAGCATCTCTGGCTGGCGCTCCCGGTCGCTGCTCCCTGAGTCTTAACTGAACGCCAGAAAGAGCGGGGCGGTCGCTCATATAGCTGTCAAGGTAGTGATTGTAGCGGAGGCGACAGCGGTCCGTCAGCAGGGTTTCAATGCGACACAGGACACTGGGGGAGGCGCAGATCTCCAAGTCGGTTGCCGACTGTATGGCCATGAAAGCAAGTCGGTCGTACCGGACATCAAATGATATGTAGGAGGACATAGTACCCTTTAGTTGATAAACCGAATTTGTATTAAATAACTTCAGTATTAAATTGGCATACAACATCACCCCTTTCTGTTTGCATTCACAAGACCCGTGGACTTACCTTCATGGTCAAGGTCACAGCAACCTTCTGAACTTAGTAAGTTTTGCTATATAAGGCATGATAAAAAATGGAATAAAACATTAAAATTAATAAAAAAAGTTTAATATTTGTACCATATTTTTTGCGAAATTGTTTGTGCATCCAAGTTCTTTCTTTCAAATGCAGAGCATTAGCCTATTTCCCTGTTTAAATACATGATAAAATCATTTTATTGGGCCAGGGTAGAATACATTCCTGTATCCCTTCTTATTATGTATATATATATATCAAAAAATATTTTTTTCTGACCGATACTTACACCTAAACTTAAATCTATTACTTAATATTTTTCAGCAACGCAGCATTTTTCTCCAACTTAAGTTCATACACGGCTGACACACTTCACAAAACCACCTCACAAATTGGCCTGTCCTTTCCCTACTTGGACAGTGAACTTCTGGCCGTCTACTTCAAACATCTTAGTTCCAGAGGAATTATTCAGAGAACTCGACAGAGTTCAACCATAGGTGGAGTACACTTTCATCGTGTATTATATCAAAAGAAGTGTCCAACATTAAATGTAGCAGCTTGCTTGCTTCCCGTTAAGCCATTTATTTTTGTAACTTCCCTTTGTCTCGGGACTGTCATATACAATTCCATGTCTGAGAGCAGTGCTATAGGTAAGAATTTGCTTATTTTTCTGTTTATTTATGACTACAAACGTTGGAAAAATCCAAGTGTGTCATCAATCAATCTTTCTTTCCCAGGGAAAAGCCTGGATGACAAAGTGGCTATTGTCACGGGCGCGTCCAGTGGTATTGGTAAAGCTATTGCAACGGCGATGGCTGAAGCGGGAGCTAAGGTTTCTATGGCGGCCAGACGGACAAACAAGCTGCAGGAAGTGCAGACAGCGATCGCAAACAGCGGGGGCGTGCCAATATCAGTCAAAACGGACGTAACAAATAGAGAAATGTACGTTTATAAGGGTTAATATTGTAATAATTTCATCAAGGGTTGCATTATTTGGTCTGGCCATATGAAATGATAAAATCGATCGCATCAAACGTAATATGTTTAAATTCATTAGCAATGTTTTTGTCTTATTAGAATCATCAAAGGAATAATAACATGCTGGTGCATTTTAAATAAGGGAAAAATGTCAAATGCGACCTGTGTAAAGTATCCTCTAACATTAGCTGTGACCTTACAGTGTAGTATTCAGGTGACAGTGTCACATAATCGTCACATAACGTTAACGGACCTTGGCATAAGGTTAAACCCGGAAGAAGGCCGTAACTGATGCATGCTGGAGTTTATAATGTCGGGTTACATATTGTGTTAAACGTTGCATCGATTTTCTCATTGACGTTTTCATGCAATAAAATATTATTAAGCCAAGCCCTTGACAGTGTACCCCTCACCCCAGGGTCAAACATTTAGCAATAATCATTGCAACTTATTTTTCTTTTAACAACTTCGATATACATATAAACTTCTAACTTAAAAGGTCAAGGAGCTGGTGAGGCACACCGAGGCGACGCTGGGGCCAGTAGACATTCTGGTCAACAATGCGGGCACCATGTACTACACCATGATGAAGAATATACATGAAGATGAGTGGGACACACAGATTGACGTCAACATCAAGGCACGTTACACACAGTTCTCAGACAACAATTATGAATCTTATATATACATGATTATTTTAGCACGTGTCCTGATTACTCAAATCAATCGCGTTTAAAGAACATCCAGCAACAGTGAATGTTTTCATGTTTGGCCGGACAATTACCAAGAAAATGCATCAGTATGAATGAATCTTGTAAGAAGATAAAGGAACTCATTATCGCCTCGGTGACCGCACATCAGAAGTAGAACCCTATAACTACAACATTTTAGGCTATAATGTAGTAAATAAGAAAGCTCATTTACACTAAAGTACCAACTATAAACATTAATTACATTCAATCGTTTAAACACACTAGTATCATTACGGTAACTGTCAAATGCCCATTATTTGTAGGGTCTAACAAACTGCATTGTCGCTGTGCTCGGCGGAATGGTCCAGCGGCAAAAAGGACACATCATTAACATGTCGTCAGATGCGGGGAGAAGGGTATCAGTATTCTTTAATTTCTGTGTCAACTCTGTAACTTGTGTTTTGTCTTTAGCACCATTTGTATACAACATTAAAAAGTGGTCCCCATGTTATCTTAACGCGACTTTGCAAATTCAAATTATCTGATTTTCAGATTTACGTTCTGAGTACTGGCATGGATAGATACACTGTTACATGTATATAAATGAAGAAATGTGTAATAACATTCCCTTTTACCAGGGTTTCCCGGGCCTAGCGGTGTACTCGGGGACGAAGTTCTACGTGGAGGGGCTGTCCCAGGCCCTGAGGCACGAGATGTCAGGGTCAGGGGTAAGGGTCACGTGTATACAGCCTGGGGACGTGAAAACAGAACTTTTCCAACATAGCACGGACACAGAGGTAAGCCAATGCCATGTTGTGTGATAATTTCGAAGTTGGCCTTCAGCCACTGTGGTTTAGTCCCTTATTAGACCAAACTGTTGATAGTAAAGAGATACAATAAGTACACTGGTAATCGACATCAGGTTAGGTTTTAGAAAGGATCGAATGATCACAGGGAACATCTAGGTAAATACATGTAAGTAAATATATACATTAGGTCAATTACGTTTGAGCACTCACTAAGTCGAAAGTATAAGCACGCACAAAACTATTAATGAATATAAATATCACCTTAGAAATTAAAAGAATCAAAGTATGTAAATATATGTTATTATTTGAAGTTCATTTTAATTGTACAATCTATTTCCCCAGGCACAGGATCAGTTTGACGGAAGCAAAAAGTGTAAAATACTGGAGCCGGAAGATATAGCGAGGGCCGTGGTGTATGCCGCCTCCTAGCCAGCTCACGTCGGCGTCAACGAAATCCTTATAGAACCTAGGGAAGCTCCGATATGAACACGGGGACAATCTGATTAAAGCCCAGGGATGCGCAGATTTAAAACATGAGATATAACTGTGACAGCTGAATTTGATTTGAAGGAATACTATATGTATCTGGCTAACACGCCAGAAAGCGAACAGTCATATATTATAACAATTCCGTGTATAATTATTATGAAAGAAACATAATAAACGGGCAAACTTTTATAATATTGTTTTATATCTGTATGGAAACGGAACGCAAGAAAACGAGTTTTGTTCAAAAGTTGTGTTGGATTGTTTATCCAAAATAAAATAGATGTCTCTAGCATAAAATGTTTATATGATGCACATGATGATTTTAATGCAATATATCATTGGCAAACATTTACTAGTTTCTATTAAGGTCATTCCACGTGATGATTCAGTATACAGGTTTGTTTTGTCATTTATTTATAAGACGGCACATGATAATTTTGAGGAAAGAACGTCCTGCATATTAACAGACAAGTATATTCAAATGGTATATTTCACCGGACATTATCACTGGACAAAATCTTCTACTGTAGATCTACATACTTTTTGAACTTCACTTTAAATCTACCGAGTATTTGATGAAGGCAGCATCAGTCTGTGACTGAAGTTGTGCTAGCCGCTGGACAACCCTGGATGGAACCTCAATTTTCTTAGATTTCTCTTCGAAGTAATGTTTTTGTTGCCGTTTGAACTTTTCCCCGACTTTTCTTGCGTCTTCTTGGTCATTTTCATCGTCTGAAATGTGACCGGAGTCTCTATCACCAAGAAGCTTTTTTAAACCAGAAGACAAAAAGTTCGCCTCCTTTTTGAGAGCTTCCCGGCACGCTTTAGCACTATCAGAATCACGTGATATCTCTTTTGTACTGATGATAACCTCATCTGGCAGTTTTGAGTAAAGGTAGTGGACCATCAACAGTACATCATCATTGCCCCTGTAATAGAATTTAAGGTTCAATCTACGCCTATTACAGTGAGAGAGACTATA
Source organism: Mya arenaria (assembly GCF_026914265.1). Lineage (NCBI taxonomy): Eukaryota > Metazoa > Mollusca > Bivalvia > Myida > Myidae > Mya > Mya arenaria. The sequence goes on from NC_069124.1 coordinate 5,356,487, forward strand.
GGCCAGGGGCTGTTTTTGTTTTCATTAAATATGTTATTTTGAGTCACAGATATATAAGCAACACTCGAACACGCGTTCTTGAACGAAAACATCCTGTGTGGAATGCCGCCAGAACTACAAGCAACACCCATGACTTTTTTATATTTTTTAATCAGTTAATAACTGAAATTAAAAACTATTTGCTTTATGTGTAATTAACACGTACGTTTGCACAATATTAGTTAAAATTCTTGATCTGTTTTATAAACTGTCACTATATACGAACCCAAAGTATTTTATTCTTTAAAAATATACAACTTTTCAAAAAGCTTAAAAAAACCATATTATCATACTGAGCAAAGAACACAGCATCTCTTGCTGGCGCCCCCGGCCGCTGCTCGCCGAGTCTGAACTGAACGCCAGAAAGAACGGGACTGTCGCACATATAGCAGTCAAGGTGGTGACTGTAGCGGAGGCGACAGCGGTCCGTCAGCAGGGTTTCAATGCGGCACAGGACACCGGGGGAGGCGCAGATCTCCAAGTCGGTTGCCGTTTGTATGGCCATGAAAGCAAGTCGGTCGTACCGGACATCTAATGATATAGAGGACACATTACCCTTCAGTTGAGAGACCGAATTTGTATGAAGGTATTTTTAGTATTAAATTGGCATAAAACATCATCCCTTTCTGCTCAACATTTGTTTTGTTTTATAAATAAGCAACTCAGAGCAGACGTCCGTCAATTTGTCAACAGCATCTAAGGCGGGAATATCTAATTTATTAAATAGATTTTAAAGTATAAACGTAATCACTCTATAAATAGCGTACCGTCCCAATCCCCCATTTCGGATTCCGCTGTATCGGCCGTGCCCTTGACTACGTCCAGCGCGTGGTTTCCCTTCAAAACGTCCGCAACGGCCAACGTTACTTGCCCGCACGGTCGAGTGAACACTCGGGAATTTCCTTCACGTCTACTGCTTAGGCTATCTAGTACAAGTAGTTCGTTTGTTAGGACTTGCCAGTTGAGGATTAAAGTCAACTCGACTTTTTCTCCGTCAAATCTTGGCACTGACGTGACACTGAGTAGAGTTTCTTCACATGGTTTTGACGGCGAGTTGCTCGCGTGCACTTCATCAACCCCAGTTGCGTCGTTCTGATAAATGAACGGTAGTTTACAAATTAATTAGTTTTCGGGAAAAAAAACTTTTATCATACTAATAGTTTTAATTCAACGTTTAAAGTTGAGGTCGCAAAAGCATGGACACGAAACCAGACTACTACATATTGGAAGAGTAAGGCATACCTCCAAAGCGCCTGGCTCGCTGGAACTGTGCCCATCACCACACGACTGATCAGGTGGTTCGATCAGTACACATCGGGCGTTGCTTGTTGTCATGGTTACACCCGACCCTCTCGCTGGAACCAGGTCTAGCCACGCCCTGACTTTTCTTAAGATAAAACAGAAAACAAAACAATAAGTTTTGCAAAGGAAAAGTCATATGACTTTCTGTGAAAATTATAAAAAGAAGAAGAATTATTTGTTTGAAATGTATTTATTTTAACCGTGGACATTGCTGTAGTAACAGAAGTTGGGAACGAAATTAGCAAGTAGACGATTGCTCGATTCAATCTCCTCAGGGATGATATTTTGGTACCGTAAACATATCTGTTATAGTCTAAGAAATCATTATAAACAGTGTCATATTTGAAGGAATGCGTATGCTGGGCCATAAACTACCATCCACGGACAATACATCCCATGGACATAACATCCCATGTCATTTTGACCTGGTGGTCCCCGCCTCCTTCTGGACATTATATCCAAATAAGTTTGTCAGTATGAGCACACATTTATCACCACATTTTTTTCACAAATTATTAAATTATTTCTATCTAAATGTAAATGAGTGTTACCAAACAGTGAATAGACTGTCACTGTCAAAATGATGTGGGAGGATTTGTCCATTGAATATTTTGTCTTATTTTCGGTTTAGTGTAATATCAACATACCGGGTGACTATCTTCATGTACATGTTTGATACATATGTTCAGAAAACTAGTCAAGATCACCATACCGTTCCGTTTTGTAAGAGATGACGACCCCAACACACCATTTATGCAGATACGTCTTCTGCCAGACATTCTTGACATCGAATATAAAGCCCGGGGATTTGGTTCTTGTTGAGATCGTAATGTCAGTTTCCCCAGTGATGAGTGGCAGAAGATCGTACTGATAAAATACACATGCACAATCTATATAATTTATATAAGAAACAAGTACGATTTGAGTCCCAAGAAACTGTTAAAATGATAAAAATCTTACAAACAATTAAAAAATATATACAATTATACGTCACACTAATGTTAACAGCAGTTTAGGTTTCGGAGTGAGAGATAACTTGACAGAAAGTGCAACCTTGCCTTCGCAATTTAGCAATATCTTACTGGAAACTGAAAATTGTACCAGTATAGCAATGACCTTTTCGCACATAATTGTGTACGAGTTAGTATGGAAAATATATTTCGTTCCCTGCTTATTCATGTTCAAATCTGATCAGCAACGATTCAAAAGAAAGGAAACTCGTACCGATGTTCCTGAGATGTGGGCGTCTCCACCCTCGGCCAGGTGAAGCTGGCGAGTGAGGGTTGCCGAGAGAAACTCCTCCAGTCGTCCGCATTCTTGAACCCTCTCCTGGTATATCAGCTCTTCAGTCTAAGAAAATCTCATTAAAGTAAGTCTATTTGGCACACACCTCACACATAAGTGAACACATTAACGGTATACACGTACCGAAATACCAGTGATGCTTGAGATGCGCGTCTAGCAGCGGTGAAAATAATAACTCAGTCATCAACGTTGAATCGCCAGCTACGTTTTCGACCATATTGGACAAGACCGCAAAGAAGATTTTGCAATATACAATTGTATTTAATTTTAAAAGAATTTCAAGACTTACTTGTAGTCTTTTATTGAGCGCTCTAACAGCAGTCTGAACATTTGAATGGCCATCTCGTCCGTCGTTGTCTGTGTCTGCAATAAAGAGTGTTTACAATTTATTTTTCATTTCACACTTAAATAGTATAAGCTCCTTTTTGTTGAAGGTCAAAGAGGGTTCATTTTGAGAGGCCACGAGGCCCTCCAATTGAGTTGCTTGATTATAGAAGTTAATATATCTACCTGTTTGCACAAATATAAAGATGACTCTTATAGTGGCCGCATACATACCATTGTCTGGAGTCATAAGATTGAAGCTTGCATCAAACAACAATCCCTTCACACCATCCTCGGGATAACTCTTGAATAGCAGGAACTGGTCGGAGCCGTGTTGGAAAAAATCTCCTTTCACAAGATGAACAGCCGATAATGCTTCAACCTTTGTCTGAAGTTTTGAAAGCACACGAATTTGTTTTTAAACTGTGCAACACACGGTGACAGATTCAGTTATATTCTAAAGAAATTTTAGAGCCCAGACGTTAACGTGTGAATGTACGGCACATTGTGACACACTATAATTCTCTTTCAGAGGAATTGACATGGGGACAATTCCCCCCCCCCCCCCCCCCCCCGTTTTCCCTTGCCGAGATTGTGCCAAGCGGCCATTTAGATACAAATTACATCTGAGAAAAAACTTCAAACTATATGTGCAACGGAATAGTCAATACTTACATTAAAAGTTTGGTCCACAATAGTGTATACGATATCACTGCCGATCACATAAAGCTCATTGCTGACTTCAATGTAACTGATGGGTGTTTGGAAGAGTTGGACGCACCTCTGTAACTGTCCATTCACCAGGAAGATAATGTAGCCTTCCTCGGTGCCAATAATTACCGACGTTTGCAATACACAGTCTTCTCCGCTTTCTGACACTTTTGTCAGTTTCAAAGCGGATATACAGGAAACGTACTCTTTTGGAATAAATGCGTTCACATTTATTTCCTTAAAACTTCCGTCTTTGATCTGAAAGTAACAGAGATCAACGTCACCGGATCTTTGTTTCCTTTGACAGAACACGAAATAGGAGTTTTCGTTGGATTTCAATTGTATTTGAAAAACTTTGGTAATTCTGCATCCCTTAGCAAGTTTATAAGAACATTCTGAGCAGGTACCATCAATTTCACTCCTATAGAAATACAGGCGCCCATTGCTATTCATAAGAACACTTGGTCCGTCACTTAAACACACCAGCGTCCCTTCGAAAAAATGAGTACTGTCTGGTAATTTCCGGAGAATACGGAAGCTTTCATTTGGCGCATCAACACACGCTATATAAAACTTAAATCCATCATCGCTCACTTTATTATTAACTTTCAGCAGGCAAAAGGTAACTAGTTTACTTGTAAGGATTTCTTTAACTCTCGAAGAACAAATAATTTCTACTTTCACTTTCACTTTCGGATTCCACACGAATGATCCACAAGAAACAATTTCACCTCGTAAATCAACTTTAAATTTTCGAGCTTTACATTCATTGTTCTTATCATTGCCTAGGCAAACCACAAATCCTCCACAACATTGAACACAATCGCGTTGTGAAGACATTATAAGCACTACCTGCTTCAGTTCATGGGCGCCGCCATATTAGAAACGAGTGTAAACTACGGCAACCGGGTCACTGGTATACAATCTCGTTAGCGGAAACAAAATTTCGAATGCAAAAAATAGTTTTTCTATTTTATTTCCCCTAATTCTATCTATGACTGATAAATATAACTATAATGATATTACTAGCGGTGACTTAATGTAGAGGCCGTAGACCAATGTGTATATGGTCTGAGTCGGCCTTCCGATGATACAATAAATCATGCGGTTTCAAGCTTGAAGCTAGCATGGTGGCAGCCTTTCTTAACAAGGATTATTCTCCGTGTGAAACATTGGCCATGAGTACATTAGTGAACAATTGTAAGTAGAAAGTTACAAACTGAGTGTGTGCCAAATTCTGTAGAAAACTAAATGACATAAACTTGTCAGTCCAATTTCATTAATCAATGAACTGCGTTTCGTTTTGTTTTAAGCTATCAGTTACACACAGACTATGGTATTAGTTTTCATAACTTGACTCGCACAATTCCGTTTCATTTCTGGCCTTCTGAATTCACTTCTTTTTGTTGCTCATGGATAGTACTAAGGTTTGGATAATTCTCTGAACGGTAATAAATAAAACAATTACAATCTGGTATTTACAATATCGATAAGAATAATGATTTTTAGCCAAAAAGGCAACAGTTGTGAATTTAAAATATGTTTTATAGCAGTGATAACATTTCACTACCTATTTATATGTCAATATATGTAATTTGTATAAAGTTATAAGTTATTAACTTCTATGTTTTCATCGAAAACAAATAAAGTAAATGTAATATTGAATTGGTTTTTGTGAAAATACACATTAAAACCCCAAAATGTAAACATTATGAATGTCGCTTTAGTTATGACCATTGGAAAGCTGGACGTTGATAAAAAAAATGCTGATATTTTTAATGGAAATCGTCATGGTGATTCAATTAAAAAAAAATCAAATTACTTTGAATGCACACCGCAACGAGAGGCTATCTGCGCACCAGCCTGGGATGACGAAAACATTTCAGTTTAGTTTAAACATATTTATTTTACAACGATTTTGTGATTCAAGTTACAACAACATTATATTCATCACTCTTGTTGGCACGATTTTACACAAGAGTGTGAACTCAATTTAATAAAACTGTCGTACTAACAAAATGAACGTTTTGTAAATTATAAATTTACGTTGCAGTTTCAAGAAATATTACTCTTTCGGATTGTCAGAATGTTTGTGTTCATAAACCTGAACAAATATGCACGCTCCACCCTGTAAAATGGCGGCATGGCATGCCTTTAACGCTCATCCATGCGATAATCTGGTAATCTAAGAGTCCTTTCACCGCTATTGTTTTAGCAGCGGTTGACAAATTATAACTGGCATATTTATGGTTGGTTCAAATGAAAAGTTTTGTTTACATTAACGTAAATAACAAATGAGGAAGATTCGCTTCTATACTACACTGTTGACATTATCTATGCAAATTATGTCAAGCATCGAGACAAAACGAAATGAAGACCCTCCTTAAAGTATATATTTATTCCAGAGCACGTTGTGAGATAAACCAACCATTAATCATTCTTAACATCACTGATTGATTCCATGTATCACCGACATTATAAATAACGTAGCAATTATTTTCCATATTATCACATGCATTATAAATAGCATAGCGATGTGATTCCATATATCACCGACTTATAAAAAGCGTAGCGATTATTTTTTGTTAGGTTGTCATGGTATCAATAAGAGTTTTGTGGAAAAATTTTAATCTGTTTATTCCGATTTTCAAGTTTATTTGAGTATCTGTCTATTTACAGGATGCGATAAAACACGTCTACACTACTCCCTATGGAAACTTCTAAGGAATTACCACCACATTTGGTAAACAGCATTCGAGGACTTCATACAAATGACGAGACTTCTTCTGAGTCGGAACAGGAAACGGAACCCAATACCTGGTCACATGACACCCCAAGGTCGGTTTCCAGTGATGACTCGTCGGCGTTAACCTCGCCACGTGCGAACCTTCTATGGGACCACGCGTTCGATGTTTCCGAGGCAGAGCCCGCGACATGCAAGTCTCCACAGGAGCGTGAACACGAATGGAGACGGTTCTACAATAAAACTGATGATGATAAATTGATAGCTGATAAACATCAGAAACTACATGAACTATCGAAGAAGACTGACGAAAAAAGTGAAAACGTCAGTGAGTCAACACAAAGATCCGAAAACAAGGCACCAATGAGTGGACTTCCAGATCTCATTGCGTCTACATCAACCACGGTCGATCAAGCGCAAAGAGGCCATGATTGGTCACCGGCTCCGGATGCTTCCCCGCCGCCACTTCCGCACACTGCGCCACCAGAAATTGGAATAGTTGATTTTCAGGCTGGCAGTCCGCCCCCACTCCCGTGCACAAGTCCTCCACATTTATCCCTTAGCTGGCCCTTGACTGGTAAACATGTCACACAAGCGCAGATAGACGAAGGAATTAAGAGAGTAGACGCAATGTTACAGAACAGTGATAAGATCCTTCACACATTCGAACAGACTGACAATAAAGACCGAGATCAGAAGTTTGAGTCCCAAGCCAGCGATCATTGCATATACGACGATGCCAGCAGTAGCGCCGGTGATGAAGACTATGATCCATACTTGGGCGACTCAAACAATGATTATGACGGAGTCTACAACGTACAGACCAATACTGTCATGGAAACTAATAAAGATGAGACGTATGCCGGTTCAGATGAGGAGTTTGACAAGATATTGCAGCAGTTAGACCAAGCAGAAGATCTTGAGTCTGAATTTGATGCCATCCTGAGAGCTTTGAACGCAGAAAGAGAACCACAGGAAACGTATGTACAACGATTTGCGGAACGTCGTGACAGGTATGGCTTTATTTTGTCACCAGTCATGGAAGCCTCTTCGCCCTCACCGTCTTTGCTGTCTGGCTACAGTGGCGTGTCATGTGCGTCACCAGATCGATTTGACACATTCAGAATGTCTCCAGCCATTGGCGCTAAACCGGAACTAGATTTAGCAAGTTTACGTGTTAAATCCCCAGATCTGAATAGCAGGCACCTCGCTTCCCCGCAAGGACGGGACGACCATGACTATACTGTGCCAATATTCCAAGCGAGGAGAGCGATAGTTATCCCAGAGGTTGGCTATGGGTGGGATAGTGGGGACGACCTTCTAAGCCCAACCGTGAGTTGTGAGTGGGACAAGGATGAACATGGTGGACTGAACACACCTCCTGTCTCTACAAGCGGCATCAATTTCACTCAGTTTGGAACACGCATTGGAGGTGGATGGAGACAAACTGATGTGGCGATTCATGAAGAGAATGAAGATCAATCCGATGACACTGTTGAAGCAAACAGTGATTCCGATACAGACACAACAATTGAAAGTGATCCGGACAGGAACTCTAAACTAAACAGTTCACATAACTCAGTATTTTTGACAGATCTTGAAAATACAATTGGAGAAACAAGGCTGACGCCACGCACCAATGAAGACGAAATCAACCACAACTCAGCTGACGAGCTATTGGAATTAGAGGAGGAGATTGACAAAATCACTCATGAACTATCCCAAATAAACAGAAGAAACGAATCATTATTTGATGACAGTTATGATGACTTAGAGGCCTCAAAACAGGTTGAAACTAGCGACACAAATATTAGTGTTGTTTCTCTTGAAAGCAGCTTAAATGATAGTTATAAAGGTTTCAGTGCAGAACTGTACAAAATACACCATCAAGCGGATCGGACCGAAATCACTGGAGAAACAATGTTCCGTAGTCCAGTAGTAAGATTGGACTCAAAGCAAACACTGACGACCTCAGATGATGATGAAAGTCATTCGACAGAAAGCAATGAAGACGCTGAAGATGAATACAGCGAATCAGATGATGAAAACGTTGATTTTGAGGAATTCAAAACCAAACCGGTGCCGAAACCGCCAATATTACCTTTTACAGAACAGAATGAAGACTCGAAAGTTTTAGAGGTCTTGTCACCAAGATCAGCTATTATTCTATCGGGCGGCATGTTTCCCCATGAGACAGAGTCGTCTTCTTATACTTCTAGCACCGATGATGAAGAATATGAAAGAACTGACAGGCAACTTACAGTCAAACAATATACATCAGGTGACTCTGATACAAGTGCTAAAGATACACTGACTACGGGCCAAGATGTCATTAATAAAGAATCAGATACTGGAAATAAGAATGAATCTCAAGTAAAGGTTTCATTTAGACAAATGTACGAACTTAAGTCACCTCCCCAGAATCAATCTGAAACAGTATCGAGTCCATCCAAGTCGATAACAATACACAGTCCGATGGATTATTATTTGCTTGAAGATACTAAAATAGACACTGCTCGCAAAACTGAACTTAGACAATCACCAAGAATATTTGGCAGATACTATGCAGAAATGGACAAAGATATTGTCAATGAAGTCAGATCTCCTCGTGAAAAAGAAAATGCAATAAATTTCGAAAATAATGAGATAAATAATACAAAACCTGAGGTTGATTATCTAAAGAAGCGCCAGCAATTAGAAGACTCTTTTACTGATGTAGTCCTAACAAAGAAAGAACAATTACCCTTCATGACTCCTCCTGATAAACAAGCCAAATCAAAGGAAAGTCAGCCATCTGCCGTAAAAATTAAAATCGGACATTTACACAGATCAAGTTCAGCACGGTCAAAGGTGAAACGTGGATATGTTCACGAACTGTCCGAAATATTTGATCAAAAGAAAGACCACACAGAGAAACATGTAGTTGTTAAAAAGGAAAACATTAAACAAGAACAGGCTATTATCCGTAAGTCACCAGAGAAACTCACAGCAAATGAGAACATTATAATAACCCAGGAGGATTCTCCAGCTGAACTATTTACGATGCAAGAGTTTAATTCGAGTCAAGGTTTTGAAGTTACACCACTTACAAAAGTTGAAACTTTTCATGAGCAGAATGTGACATTAAATGAAGTTCATAAACACGAACATGTAAAATATAGGAATACAGACGATACTCACGATGATAATTTTCATGATAATGTGCACAGCAACAGCGACCTAGAGGACACAATTGAAGCGCAGATGAAATTGTATGAAGACCACTTGAAAACAGCTGACACAAGTGGGGACGAAGCCAATGACAATGATTATTTAAATGCAACAGAACCCTTTGAACCTCATGTAGGGCTATGTAGTTTGGATATGCCTTTACAATTCACGCAAACATATGCACTCAATCTTGCCGCAGCAAACATTTCTGAAGGCTCTGCCATTGAAGTAGCAAAACAGGAAAGAGTAAAAGAAGATAGAAGATATATGGAACAGGCTATAGATGACGAAGAAATTCCAGAGATCATCGATGGTGATTCATCTGACTTGAGTTCTGACGAAGAATATCATAATGAATACCACCTCACTGGAAATATTATACACCCAGAGAGAGATGGCTTTTCTTCAGTTTCTAGTACTGGTAAAATACACACACGTAATGATAACAACAAAGCTATCTATAACGTTGGCATTACACAACAAAAGACTGGCGACAGTCAGGAGATTTTTAAACGCATAGATCAATTGTCAGGAAGTTTAAAGCATGGTGCTACTAAGAGGTTAAATACGGAAAGGCCACTTAAAGGAAAAGATGTTATGTCACCCGTTATGTGGCGATTTCCGATGTCAAAACATGATAGTACGAACAAAGATTCAAACTATAGCGGATCAACTAAAGGAGTTTTGTTTGATATAATTTCGCGAATAGATGATAGATTTCGTAACACGGCCATTGACAAAAGTCCGAGCAAACAGCAAGACAACAGAACACCTGACAAACAAAATAATGACGAGAGAAAAGATGGAGCTTTTGTAGAAAGATCAATTAAAGGTTTCGACAGTGAAGGATTGGATACGAACTATCGGCAGTCACTAAATTGTAAAAGCACACACCCAACAGAAGTCACAGGGTTTGAAATAAGATATCCAGCGTCGATCAGTCGTCGACTCTACGGTCCATACTGTCGCCTGCGAGGCATAGACCCGTTGGGGACGAGCGATAGCGATGATGACAGTACAAGCGGGACAACTCCACAAGCCTTGTCAAAATTTAGTGAAGGAGACAACTGGCGCGGACCGTATTATTTATTTCAGCGACATGAGCAGAATAATAATGAGGATGACAGTCTATTGAGTAATTACCGACCCACGAGACGTGAAAGTGAATTTTCAAACGAAAACCACTCGGGGATTACAGATTATAAATATTTAGATAGAAATTATTCTGTCTGCAGCTCGCCAAGATCTGTCACAGTGGAAAGTGATAAACACTTCATAAGAAGTTTATCCCCCACTGTTACTAATACCGAAGACGATGGTTTCTCCCTTGTAAGTTACGATGTTAAAACTCCACTTTCACCGCTGGCTTACCAACAGCGTATCAACAACGGGTCAAATACGATTACCGATTTGAAAATAAATGAAGCACAGCACGACACTGGTGAAGAAAATAATACCTTAACAAATGCAAAACGTAACTCTCATATCAAACATAAATTACTGTGTACCGGTGCGCAAAGTGGTAAACACGAAAGCTACTCGTTTGAGTCTACATCAAATTTTGAAACAAATTTTCAATCTAGCAGAGTGGGCGACAGTGATAACACAAATGCAAGTTGCACATATGATTTAGGCGGTGAAAATAATGAGGGTTATAGTGGTTATTCACAGATGGACAATAAAGGTGAGATGAAAAATGATCTTCATCAACGTGCTTTTGGTGTTCACATGCCTGCCGAAACGACATCAAGAGAAATTGCAAGTCAACGGTCGGCCATGAGTGATGGGAAACTGTCAAAGACAGGTAGACCGGTGAATTTACATGGATTTAATAACATTCCTTCACTGGAGAAAACACAAGATGCTGAGAACGCGCAGATGTCCTCGGGCGGACATTTAAGTAACGAATCTACATGCAGCAAGAACGATAACGAATCGCCGTCGGCGTCGGCGCGCACACACACTTTAGTAGTGGTCCAAACTCCGGGATATCAACAAGTCCTAGAAGATGAGAAAGGAAAATTAAAAGTATGGCCGTATTCGGATATTGACAATCCGGATAAAGTACCGGTCACTCTACATAAAGCTAAAAGAGGTATTCATTTATCTGTCAGTAAAGGGATGAGTGAGAAAAAGTCGAGGATGACTGTATTTCAAAGTGCGGAACATAGTGCTGAGAAACCAGAAGGCAGGATGGTGAACAAATATAAAACAAGCTCGGTGCTTTCTGGCGACGGCAGCATGGGCGGGATAATGAAAACGCACGGGGAATCCGTGCAGTCAGTCCTTCTGCAAGATGCGAACGGCAACGCCTTGTCTGAGGAAGAGTTGTCGGCCCTCTTGCCAAAGATTGCTGAAACCATAAGTAAACTGGACTCCACAGAGACGGAAGAAATTCTGCCAGGAATTACTCAAAATATCACAAAACTTAAAAACGGTGGTAATCTAGTCATTACTACAATGACAAGGCGTGTTGATGAAGAAGAAACTTCTTCTGGTCACGGCTCGCCGGTGCCTGACCATCCCGTTTTGGATGTGGACGATTTGGAAAAAAGTAAACTTTATTTAGTACAAGATTCGAAAGGTGAGTTCTATTACGTCGAGGACGTTACAAGTGAATCCCAAGAAAGTGCTTATTTCAGTAACTCTCGCAACACTTCCGAGAGCGTAAGTGAGAGTGAGGGTAGTCCAATATTTGATCGTATTTCGAAGGTACAGCCTTTAGGCGGAAGTGGGATCGAAGAGTCGACGGCTGCAGAGATTCTGAGCGCCATGTACGGCGGAAGTGGCCTCCAGGAACTAGAAGAAAATGAGGAAGAGTGGTCGGATCGCACGTATGAATACGACTTCCCTCGAAACGGCAGGGGGTATAGCAAGGACCGGTTTGTTACCCCGTACATGGTAGAAGAACCAAACACCTTACCTAGAATTAATGAATCGACGAATGAGAAATACGAGTCCTCTTACCGGAATTCCGGTGGGGAGGCCTTTGTTTATGGCGGCGGTCTCGCACAGAGTTACAGTCAGATGACGCACGGTGTTGTTCCTGTGGACGACACCAGCAGCCTTCAATCCGCGAACGTTCAAAACACGGTTTCCGGCGGGAAAACTATCGAGCGGTATACATTTGAATCTGAGACGACCGAGTTTCCACCAGCGGTTCCGGTCAGCCTACCGCCACAGCTCCCACCCGCACTCGACTACGCGGACAACCAGTTTTCAATGATGAAAGTTGATATGGCTCCTAAAATGCAGGAGGAACGCATTCCAATTAAATACAAGCCTCTCAGTGAATCAGAACCGGAAAGGCCTATATATAAGACGGTCGCCACAATTCAAACAAAGGTGAAGGAGCCGCCTCCGCCAAAGAAAGAACACAAAGAACATATAGAAAGAAAGAAATACAAAATTGTATCTTCTAAAGCCACTGAGGAGCAAGAATCACATATGAGATTTGATGATTTTGACTATAACTTTCATACAGAAAATGTGGAATACAAAGTATCACCAAGTAAGGCACAGACGCAATATTTCGTTCGCAATACAACCAATACAGAGCCTACAAACAGATCTGTTTTTAGAACTGAAAAGAAATTCGAGATTGGTAGAAATTCAGACCAAAAGTTTAAATCGGAAATACACGTGCGACCACAGCCGGAAGCCGTAGAAGAGAGCAGCTATACGTACGACGAAATGCGCTCCAGAATGGAACAGGAGCGGAGTGACTCGAGCATGCACGTCGTGCGAGGAAGCTACTTGATTAAAAACACTCTCGACGAAGACGACGGAGCCTTGGATGACAATATCAACATGTTTGACGGCCGCTTTGAACTTTGCAAAGACAACCCATTGTACAAGAGTGACGAGGATCTCCGGATGGACCGGAAGTCGAGCGATCTCGAGCGCGCGCAAGAACGTTTTAACCGAAAACTCACTCAGGACCTTACGTTCGAAACGGTGGACAGGTTCATGAAGAAGAAAAATAGTGAGTAAAGTCTTTATTTCTTCTTCATTTAAAACATCTCAATCTCAATCTCAAGTCATTTTACCACATAAAACATCTCAATCTCAATCTCAACTCATTTTACCACATAAAACATCTCAATCTCAACTCATTTTATCACATAAAACATCTCAATTTCAACTCATTTTACCACATAAAACATCTCAATCTCAATCTCAATCTCAACTCATTTTACCACATAAAACATCTCAATCTCAACTCATTTTACCACATAAAACATCTCAATCTCAATCTCAACTCATTTTACCACATAAAACATCTCAATCTCAATCTCAACTCATTTTACCACATAAAACATCTCAATTTCAACTCATTTTACCACATAAAACATCTCAATCTCAATCTCAACTCATTTTACCACATAAAACATCTCAATCTCAATCTCAACTCATTTTACCACATAAAACATCTCAATTTCAACTCATTTTACCACATAAAACATCTCAATCTCAATCTCAACTCATTTTACCACATAAAACATCTCAATCTCAACTCATTTTACCACATAAAACATCTCAATCTCAACTCATTTTACCACATAAAACATCTCAATCTCAATCTCAACTCATTTTACCACATAAAACATCTCAATCTCAACTCATTTTACCACATAAAACATCTCAATCTCAATCTCAACTCATTTTACCACATAAAACCATAGCGTTGTTCAAATATTGCATGTTTTTATACTTTTTGAAAACGTATTATCTCATCGAATGTGTTATTGAAATAGTTTGACATTATTTCAAAGAAAACTTATTCTAGAGTATTAATATACTTTTAAATTAGTAATTGTCAAAAGGCCATAAATTGTACTCATTACAAGAACATTTTTGGCTGTATAATATTTTTCCATTGGAATCTAGACCAAAGATTTAATCAACATATTCAATGATAGAATGCGGTTAAAAAAATGTGTAAAAACATTTTATTTCAATAAATGTTGATATCATAAAACATTTATGGTAAAATGAGATGAGATTGAGTGTGAGATGTAACGTATTTTCGTGATGTTGGGGCATATTTTTTGTCAGATAGAACCTATACATGACGGTGTAATCCCTTCCCTATCAAAATATGTTTCATTCGTAATATAATGGCAGGTGGTCCATTAAATACTTATTAAGTAAAGGTTAATCATATTTAAAAAAAAGGGTTAAGATTCGTGTCTATTTAATATCTTTTTCCCGTAGCTTGCAATAATAAATGGTGTTTAAGCATAAATATCTCAGTTGAGGCCAAAAAATCTATTCATTACTTCGAATTATATACGTGGTCATTTAAGACACATTAATTCTACTCACAAAATACAATTACAATATACTAATTTATATTATATTGGGTTTCCACAAAGAACATCACCTATTCAAGGGTCTAGTAACTTCTGAGCAATGCATTGTCTAAATGGTCGTCAGTTTGAAGCATTCCTTTGTATCAATCTTTTTTTGATGTAAAAACTTAAAAATGAAACTATTTTGTTAAAAGTGCAGCATTCTATGTTCACGAGTGGAACGCAATTTATTAAAGTTACTGCAACCTTGTTACATTTGATTGCCAAATTTACTTATGAATAGGTTTCTGTATTCTATGAATGACTAGTTTGTATTAACTCATTCAATCGAAAACATTTTAATGCTAAAAATTTGAATAAATGCACTATCGAATTCATTACATATAATCGCCTATACAGTTGAAAATCATAAAACTAACATTCCTATTTTTATTGAGGCCATAAAGCTTAAACATAATCGTGCACTTATTAAGGAAAAGGCGCAATTGATTTAACTTTAATCCTTAAGTCCTGATTTTCCTAATCTGTATTTTAATTATTTGACTTTTTACACGCAGTTATGTCAGAATTCTTTAACCCAGAGTCAAGATGTTTTAATCTATTATAGTTTCCTTTTCATACTTTACTTTAATACAAAATCAATTCAGTAACAGTCAATTGTAGTCCATTTTCGAAGTTAATTGAGCGTAGACCAAAACACCTTCATTGCATCAAGAGGCCTTAATAAGATGAAAATGCTGCATTCGATCAAGCCCAACAAAGCTTTAAAATGATGCATTCATTACCATTTTATGAGTGAATATAGCTTAAAACTTCAATATCTAGGTGTAGGCGTCTTTTAAGTCAAGTTTATATCTGCACCAAGGAGAGGAACAAATAATTGAAAAGGAAAAAACACACAACTTTAGTTAAACATCATTTATTTTGAGATAGCTCTTTAGGCCAACTGGTGGGGTCGACATGAAATTGTTTAATGTCATTAGGATGGGTGACTACCTTCTTTCTGACAGTATGTTTTGTGACACATAGTAAAGAACAGCTGAGTGTTTTACATACTTCATAGGCCAAGCAAGCTTTCTTTCATATCAATAGTACTTTATAACTTAATGCAAAAACAAGTAAAAATATTCACAATAAACATGCCCTATTCACATAAATAAGCTGGGGTTTTTTGACGTGAAAAATATATTTAAAGAAATGCTTTTTTTCACTTTTTTACATATCATTTTTTAATAAAACTTTTGAAAAACTTATGATAACATAAATGGAGAATATTTGGAACATCTACAATGTTACTATTACAAAAATGTTATGAACGAATCAAAAACTGCAACTGCTTCCGAAACCGAACCAACCAAAGTAGTTTGAGGACAGGCGAGCGATTTAGGGCAATAATTGTACTCTTGGAAAAAATCGCTTTTATATACCCTGACTTATAAATCAGAATTAATGACAAAGCATGCAATTTAATTGGTCTCAACTCCCAAACTCTTGACATTGTACGAGTCTACAAAGTCCGATGACGCCATGTTGTATCCCAGACTGTGCTTGTAGCCAAGTCAGAATATAACGACTTTTAATCGGAAATGACGTCAGAAATTTGAACAGTATATTCGTATGAAGTCAGCGTAATATGTGACGTAATTTGGCGGAATTTTATAGATAAATGTGGAAGAAAAGCATGTTGTAAGAGATACATAAAACGTTTGTAAACGTACATTGTAGACGGTGCGCCGACCGTGTGTACCTGTTATTTTAGAACCCGTAATTTTTCAATACTCATTTATTTTACAGACCTAAAGTTCATACTGTCTATGCAGAATACTTTGAAGAAGATATTCATGAGTTTTAAAATGTTTTGAACGAAAAATATAGAAAATATGTAAGAAGTCCACGTAATTCTGGATCACCCCTCGTAATATGAACAGTTTCAGGTGATTTTGGGCTTAACCAAGTTGCATGTTTTGCTAGTGGTTATGCATTGAGGTGTTATATTAAATAGGATTTTACTGTTTTCACATTATGCCCTAAATCGCCCACCTAACCTCAAACCACTCTTGATTCAAATACGAATGTGTAACAATAATGAATTTATGAGTGTAACCATATATTTATGGCGCAATTTACATTTTGGAACCTTTCGTACACGGAATGGGCGAGCGATGCGCATCCGACGATGTATGGATACATAATGGTGTACGATGTGTTCAAATTCATGGGCGTAACCATATATTATCGGTGTCCCAAATAAAACATGGTACACCAAAAGTCATTTGGAAAATGAATGAATGGAGAATAATGGAATTTTTAGCCGTGGTTATTCCTTCATTGGCTCACATGAATCGACCAACCTTCATACACGTTAAGGACCAGAAACATATTAAAGTGAGACGCAATGGGGGCCTAATTAATGTTACAACTACAACGGTTGATGAATGATTATTCAAAATTTTAGCTGCACAGATAATGCAGTATGACAAGTTACCTGTCTACACCACATATTACAGGAATGCTTGTCAGGGCGTGCGATGTGAACATTAAAGTGTACGGTCATGTTAACACTGAATGAACAAGACATTTCAAACTGCAGCCCATAAACCCCATCTGCAAACAACACACTACAGCTTATCATTTACGGATTTGGGAACATTTTAACTGGAAAGGCCATCTACCCGTTAATTTAAACATTTTAAAGGTCAACTAGGTCATTAAGCACATTGACAAGTACTTATTTGCCTACAAAAATGAATGTAGTACATTACTATTTTGTGTAAAAACAAATCTTTAGTTAACAGTTCAAGCGCATATATCAAGTCTGCATCTTTATACCGACGGCAAATTATTGAACCTGGTGAGCTGGTGACTGTTTCAATTTAACATTTGCCATGTACTAGAACCGGTGCCAATATAGCGTGCAAAAACTGATCAGGCAAACAACAAGTCAGAGTCGTCGCCTTATTTACATTGAAATACCTGCTTTCAAGATACAACATTTAGTCAGATTTTGACACGTAACCTGTGGCATTTTGAACTATTATAGTTTAACATACATAACGATACGTGGATCATTGTCATCATCGTGCATGATTATCGTTCAAGAACTACTTAACCATTTCAACACAGTTATTATTTAAACTAAATGCTTGAACGTTTCGACAGCATCATATAATTATTGCGCCGTAGGTTAAGTGCTATGAACTGTTGACGGTTCGAAACCCTGCAGAGTAATGATCTGTTGTTGGGTTTTGGAGGGGAATGTCTGCTGTAGGCCCATTTACAGTTACCACTTAAATTTAGCTTTTAATTCTTATAATTGTTTCTTTCAAGCTTTTTTAGGTTTCATTTTTTTATTTAATTTTTTATTACAAAACACTCTACAGTACATAAAATACATAAGCTCATTTGAACTTCGAACATCTTAAGCTGTGTCTGTCTCTTTTGTTGGAATAAGACGCTAGCTTGCCAGTGGCGGTATAATCACACTTTGTCTAATGTTATAAAAAACAATCAGCGGAACAAACTCTGCGATTTTGGAGGTGATTTGTTTGGTTGAAGTATCGTTCTGTTTTCAGTTTAATGAAAATAACAAACAGCGTGATGTATGGTACATGTTTCGAACACATGACCACAACTATCGACATGTCCGGCTCTCCATCACCAAGGCTTTGTTGCCTCGAACAATTAAGGAATTCGTTATAACACTTGAAACAATCCTACTTATCACATGTTATAATGTAATTCACCAAAAAAAATCAAAATCTATCAATACAAAAGTACACTTGCGACCCAATACGTAAACTATGACAATAAATTATGCGATCTTGTGAACTAGTGTCAATCCAGGGGTCGCAGGTTCAATCCCCCGCCTCAGCACTAACAAAAATAACACTAAACGTGGGTCCCATGTGCCAGTTCTATACACTGGTAGGTGATAATTTACAACCGTACCAAGGTGTCGGGCACGGAGCCCCATTTAACCTGGGCTTTCAGTTGTGTAAGGTTTTATATGTAATTTATCGTTGAGATACAACCAATTAATTTGGTTTAAATTATTCTCTTAACACCTGCACAATATGTCCATATATTGTGTATATCTCGTTTCCAAATCGGTAAAATTAGTAAATTAGTATATCGGTTCCGTTACTTCCATTTATTCAACACAGTAGATTGTTGGTAGGCTGAGTGTAGCGCATGTGTACTGTATGTTTAACTTATTTGACTGTCGATATTTTGGTTTGTAGTAACTTTCATCTAGGCAATGTTTGATACTCATGTTACTTCAACAATATTTATAGTGAATTGACGCCAGCTCTAGTAGTCATACCTATACGATCAAAGATTTAACAATGTGATGCACATATATGGTTGAATATTTCTCACACAATCTAATTGCCACAGGAAAAAAAACGTATACGTTAATGAGGCATTCCACAAATACGAATCATAAAGATCTAAATAATACCAGATAAGTTAATAAAGAACGCGAAAAAGAAGTATTTTTGCGTTATTCATAAATCTTATTTGTAATCGTAATATAAATATATCATATGGATTTTAGGTAAAGAACAGATGATTGCACCCATTCTTATGCAGCATGTTTTTTAGATGTAACATGAATATTCAATACCGGCAATTGTGAAGATCGAAGTCCATACCACGGCTATCATTATCCTTACCATCGACATCATTGTTCTACTTCTGATCACCCCCTTGGTTGTCGTAATTTGTGGGATACTGATCTTATCACCGAACGTACAACAAAAGTCGTACGATCACGATTGTCGATCGAATATTAATCGAGTGTCAGAATTTTCAATTTAAAATAATATACAATGTACTTGTAAATCTGAAATGTCGACTAAGATTTCCACCCAGGTGTTTTGTTTAAAAAGATGTCGTTACAACCAAGGACAGAGGTTTCGAAAAATTGATCGTACAATTCGACCGTTGATAAGATGTCCCCGATGTGTTCTGGCTCATTTATCAGTTTTATTAAGCGTTCTTGTAACCGTGGTGCCTAAACTGCTAACATGGATGTGGGCTTATAATTTCTCTTAATATCATAAAACCCCTCAATATTTCTATTTTCAGTCGAGCGCGAGCCTGAGCAACCCCGTCAGAGCCTGACTGAGCTTCTCTTGAGCCGTTTGTCCCGCGTGGACAGAAAGCACATACGGCAGACTATTGACGTCAAACACGACCACCAGGACATCTACGGGGACCCACGCTTCATGCACGCGGACGGCGAGACGTCATATGGAACCGCCGGCACTAGCAATTTCGACACTGTCGGGGAAAAAGTAGATTTAATTCTAAAAGGTGGGAAAGCGTTTATTACCGTGATAGTTACGGCGGAGAGAGTTACTCCAGTGGACATTGAGTTTAACGTATGGCGGAAGAACCAAGCGATAGTGACAAGGGTGATTGAGGTGGATCTCCTAGCGACGGAGCAGCGTCGGCGGCTCTATTACAAGGTGATGGAGTCGCCGACGGGCCGGTCGCACGGCGCATACTCGTCGACAGGGCAGCACGAGACTGTGCTCGACAGCTACGAGACGTTGGAGCTGTTCACCAAGATCCTCGGGGCCGCCGATGGCGAGGGTGACACAGAGACGACAGAGGTGAAGACGCGATACGGACGGACGACCCGCCCTCTCGCACCTGACGTCGATTTACTTTACTGATAAAACACGGATTGCCTGGGATTTTTTTTTTTTGGTTATTAGTGCAATTATATTTGGGCGAAGAGAACTGCGGTGTGTTGTGGATAAGCCAGTATGGATTTATAAACTTCGATGATTTCCGAAGGCGGGTGTTGCCCAATACTTCTCGTGTTTACTATTGCTGACGTATATTTACGAGTTTACGTTGTAGGAAGTGCGGGGGCTCTTCTTACCCGACTCTTAAGATTTTACTGTGCCAAATAAGTGTGAACTTCAAATAAATTGTTGTAAAGATACTCGTGGAAAAAAGAAACCGAGCATGATACGGAACATCAAAATATATGTTCGCTGATTATACATTGTTTACCTCAATTATTTAAGCTTTTATGCGACTCTGATACAGAGGACATGTGACAATTTTCAGAATTGCATCACCTGTTAATTTTTGTATTTTGATTGAAGGTTTCTCTAAGATGCAGTAGATATAGCATGTGTTGTGTTGCATGCACAGTTTCTTTGTTCCGCTAGTGGGAATATTTTCCGAAACTCATAATAGTATGTATATTTTCTTCTCGATCAGAGTTCATACATTGATGAGCGTTGTTTTCATAACATACAGTGTACATAGTGTTTTGGTGATTAAGTTATGCAACATGCAGCTTACTTTAATACTGTTAATAGTGCTTTATGTGTCTGTAACTTGCTGTTTTATTGTCAAGAGATTTACTGTATTTCCATAAAATCTGCATTATCACGTCTTGCCAGAATGCACAAAATTCAATCCTATTGTATTTACTTTGTATAAATGATATATGTCTAAATGATTTCCATAAAGTTGTTGAGTTATTTATGAAGATGTATCCTATAAACCAGTGCGTAGATCTGGACCACGTGTTCGGTACGTTTTTGTACATTGAATATGGTTTAATGTGATGTTATGGAATAATAATCTATTTATTACATACACCATACTCTTGGCGGTATTACCTGTTAACGAACGAATAAATGGAAACAAGCATCCACAGAGCGTTGTTGATTTATGAAATGAAGCTATAAGTAAACAACAAAACTACCTTTGATGAAAGGGAGAAAACTCTTAAAACACTCTTTCATACAGTAAATACCACAATATTCATGGACAGTATAAAACACACACCTATGCCAAACAGTGTAACCTAACCTAGTAGTCCGATAAATATAGGCTGCAACAAGGTAGAGAGTTTGACAACTCTATGGACCCCGCCCTTCCGCCTGCCAAAGGTAACCACTCGTACCCATTTTTAAAGCTGCACTCTCACAGATGGACTGTTTTGACAATTTATTTCATTTTTTTGTCTTAGAATGAGCCAATTTGCTTAAAGGTCTGACAACCAGTGATATAGGACTGGTGACAAAAGATCAGGTCGCAATTTTCCATATTTACGTTCGAAATTGATGTTTTATGCCAATAACTCATTTATCTTAAAGTGTTTGTAACGCTTTTAGCCATGTCACCAGTATTATATCACTGGTTTCCAGATATTTAAGCCAAAATTTGTTCATTCCAATACACAAAATCAAAAAAGTTATCAAAATGGTCAATCTGTTAAGAGTGCAGCTTTAATATGGACTCTTGAAAGCAAGGAATGGTAAATTGTATGTTCAATATTTAATAATACAAACAATACAACATCTGACAAACATGACATATATGTGTAGGAATAAAGAACAAAGCTAACACATTGCACTTTTGAGCATCAAGGAAGTTAACAATAATATTCTTCAAGCAAAATAATGATAAATTCATGCATTAGAAAATGTGACCTTTTTGAACAGATAACAATATATATATGTATTACTTCTTATATGAATGACTTTTGCTTATTGACTTTTAATGGTTTCTACCATATCCTGGATTTTGAACTAATGCAGGCTTTTACATGATGTGTTGAACGAGAAAAAATATAACTGGAGTAATAGTGGAGTAAAATTGACTGTACAGAGTGTTGTTCATTAATGTTGCTCCTGTCTTCTGATCATTTATATATTATCCCTGATTACAAATAACTTTCAACAAACAGTCTCACAATTCTCATCAAAACTCTACATAAATAATTCAACCAAACTGCAACAATTCTACTTATCAACATCCTTACACTTCAACTGGACTTGTTTGACATTCATACTCTTTATATCAACAACTACTATTCCAGAGATCATAAAGTTTTAAGGCACGCTATCTTCTCTTGTCCTTCTTGGAAGGTTTTGATGTGCTTCCTCCGCCCAGCCAGCCGGCCAACTTCTCAGAGATGTCTGGCATCGCCGACCGATCGTTCAGCGCCTTCATCTGACTCTGCATCTCCTGAAATAAAACAACAAATTTGAACACCTGTGTTACAGAGACACTAATTATGACCAAGTTTCAGGAGGGAATGGTGAAAATGGTTTAATTATATTGATAACTATAACTGCTCAGACTGCAGCTTCATAAAGCAAAGAAATCCATGTAAGTTTTATTTTTTTCTGCCTGTAAGTTACATAGTAATGGCTATTGACAGACAAATTTAATCTTTGGTTATTTATCAATCTTGAAGAAACTTGTGTTTGCACATCTGTTGTATTATAAGTATTTACACCTTTGTACCTTATACCTTAACTTAATAAGTAAGGTATAAATTGCTTTGAGGTTCTTTCATTGATTTTAAGGCAATAGCAGTTCAAGAATCAACATTGATTGAATCTGTGTGTGCACCACTTCATTATATTTATACACCATGCAAATAAGCTCCAATAATATATGTCTGTAAGACTTACAGTGTAAGTTACACAGTTCTAGTTTGGGATTGACAAATTTAAGGGCATTTTCTATTAACTGTATATGGTAATTACTCTCATTAACCTGATCCTATTCTGGCATGCACCACTGCACTATAGTTATTCACGCTTCAAAAGAGTTGCATAAGTTTCTGTTCATAAGATACATGGCAATGGCTATAAATGGATATCAATTAAAGGGGAATAACTCAAGTGTTATCCTTCTTCTTCCGTACTTGTACTGAGCTCACTCTGAAGTGTTATGGTACGGTGTGTATGTACAACAAGGATAGTGTGAGGCCCGCAAGTATTTACAGTGCAGGTTTAAAAATAAAAGCATTCCCTGAATCCCTCGGCCAGACCCCTCTAGAATACCTCAACGCTATCAGCAGTGGTCAGTGCTGCTGGAAGAACATGACCAGTTTGGTGTTAGTGCAGCCTTCTACCAGTGGTTACCAGTCTAGGTCACTGAACATCTGCCTAGTGTAGTCGCCCTTCAAAAATCTTGCAGCATGACGCTGTACGGCTTCTAGTTGGTCCATATTGGTCTTCGTGTATCGTCCCATGCTGGGCTGGCAAACTCTAGGATTGGCCTTACAAGAGTTTGGTAGTATTGTGCCTTGATATTTGTTGTGGGCATCTTGATAGGTTCCTTCTTAGGACAAGCAGGTTGTTGATTCCTTTTTATGCAGTCTTGGATACATGTTTGTTCCAATAGAGCTTCTCATGAATGCCGAGGTACCTTGCATCATGGAGTTGTTCACCACAGATGTAGTATGGCAAGATGATGAGGCTTCTTTTCCTAGTAATCTTATGAACCCACATTTTGGGTTAAAAGATATGAAGCAGTCTTTCTCCCACTGCTGGAGCTGATCCAGGTCTATTTGCAGGGCATGGGAGTCTTTATTTTTGTAACCTTCAAGTAAAGGAGGCCGTCATCTGCAAAGAGTCTGTATGTGAATGTTGCTTTCGTGGGGAGGTTATTTATGTATAGGAAGAACAGTAGTGGACCAATTACTGATCCCTGTCGAAGTCTGGATGTTGCTGGCACGGACGCAGAGGTTGTTCCTTTAAAAGAGCGGGCTTTAACCAGGTTTTTCTGTCTATGGCTGGAGAGGAAATCTCTGATCCAGAACAGGTAAGGCCTGAGGATACCATAATAGTCAAGCTTGGCTGCTAGGCACTCGTGCTAGACCTTCTCAAAGGATTTACCTAAGACAACTAGTATGGCCTCTATTTGTTCACTTCTTCTAGGCCTTTGGCCAGGTTGTTCAGTGTAAGGACAAGCTGTCTCTCTGTTAAAGAGTTTCTTGTGGGAGCCATGTTGTTGTTCGCATAATATATCATGTTTGTCAAGGTGTTTCATGATGTGGCTATGTATAATGTTCTCTACAACCTTGCAGCAGGCAGATGTAAGTGGTATTGGCCTGTAGCTGGGTCACTGTGATCTCCCTTTTTTAAAATGAGGGTGATATTTGCCTGCATCCTGTCTGTGAGCATCTTGCCCTGTCTGATTGAAGCTTAAAATAGAAGGGTTAAGAATGGAGTTCATGATGTGGAGATGTCTTTGTGGGAATGTTGTGTGGGCTAGTCACTTTGTACCAGTCTAAGTTTGCTAAAAGTTTGTGGACTCGTTCACCGTGGCATTGCAGGAAGACAGATTGGCCTACCTCTGGTATGTGGGAGTTGTCCTCTTTGGTAAAAACATTTCTGAATTGGGCGTTTATGATAGTGGCCTTGGCAGCAGGACTGCTGTGAGAAACACCTTATTTCAAGCGGGAGATTCTGCAGCTTTCACTAGGGAGTAAAGTTCTTCTAGTTTCTGATGTCTGTGTAGTTGTTGTAAGCCTTCCTGCATTTAATGTTACTAAACAGATCTTGATGAAACTTCTGCGTGCTTCAGAGCAATGAAGTAATACATAATCAATACATATATGTCTACATAAGCAATTCCACTGAATATACAAATAAGGCTTTTTTAATAAAGAAGAAGGAAATTAACTTTTCATTCAGAATAATAGTAGGAATAAGTGGCTTTAAAAATAAGAAGGGAAACAAATTCAGAGGGAGTCAGAAATAGATTGTTGTTAATGGATTAATTCAAGCCTATTTTTCATTAAAATAAGGAACTCAATCACGATTTAAATAGTCTTAGAAGTAACCCGATTCAACAAAAAGCTTAAAAGTTAAGTTTTTCTTATGTTTGTGTATGGGTCCTTGTGGGTGTGAGGCTTTGTTGTCATTCTTTATTTTTTTCCTTAACTATACCGGCTTGGTTCACACCCCTTCAGATGCATTACCAGAAAAAAATAGGTGCCCAAACATGAGGGAGTCCCTTTAAGGACAATGAGGGGGTAAGACTTCATCTGGATCAAACTTAAGCATGCTACATGTACGGTTATACACACTTTATATAAAGAGAATTATTTCTGTATATAACTTTGATAGAAATATCTCCAAAGGAAAGGAGGGACAGACAACGCCATAAATACATACCTCCACTGCATTTGTTTTTTTATACAAGTTTCTTTAATGTACGTTGGTTTGTTACATTACTCATTAATTTATTAACTCATTTAATATCTCGGAAAATCATTTTGTATGAAAACAAACAATGTATCAATCATTTTAATTGATACTCAGACAACAGATAGATGGGATGACAGACAGACCACATCATAACAAGCAACTATGGTTTACCTTTTGTGCTTCTGGATCTGCAGCATTCATCATCTTTGGGAGAACCATTATCATCACCAATGGCAAAACCATCGTCAAAACCTGCAGTTCAAGTAGTCATGAATAAAGAATGTTTGATATGTATAAAAAAATAAAATATTTAGAATAAATTAGAACAACTACATTTAGACAACCTACAAAAAAGAACTAACACTTGATAAAAAAATATGTTTTTCTCTACTTTGTTACTATCAATTGAACATATCATTTATTCTTCTTATCCCATATCTTGAAAAACATGTGTCAAAGGACCTATCAAAGATATGCATGATGTCGCCATATGTACTGATTCAAACAATAAATATATTAAATATGTGAGTCACTAAAACGTGATATTGATTAAGCAAATTTTACAGCTACCAGTATGCATCTGCCTTTTTACATTGTGTGATGCATGTTTATCCATCAAATTCATACCATCGGATTCATTAGGAAATCTGTAAGTTTCCACTGTTCACGTTTCTGGAAATAGTTTGGCTTTCTCCTCTCGCGAAACTCAAGGGGGTAATGGACAGTCTTGACCACAGATGGCTGGAGGTGATTGACCTTGCGAGCTCTCTTCTTGCCTTTCCCATTGATGTCCACTCTCATTGGTTCAAACAAGTAGTCTGGATTTTGAACATCAACCACATAGGTTCCTGATGGGATTCCATTTATGACAAAACTTCCATCACTTCTGTAACAGAGAAGAAAAATACATGATGTATTTCAGTGTCAAATATTGTGCGTTATTGTTTGTTCCTTTATTTGTTCATTTATATAACACCTCTTATTTAACCATTACACAGTCGCTCTATGGTGAGCACTGAAGACAAAATGGAGTTCAATGTCAAATTTCAGCAAATAAAGAGTTTTAGCACATGCAATAAAAAAGTATGTTTGATGTATGCAATAGAAAAAATAATATAAACATTGAATATTTTAGAATTGCTGTTTATCTGTGTCTGAAATATCTGGGCATTGCATGGAAGAACTTAACTAACTGTACCCTGACCAAATTTTTCATTCAACAATGAACCACATTTATGTACATACTCATACATTTTCCAAAACTACAAGTGCCATACATTTAAACTTTTTTATTATTGTAGTCACAGGGATGATAATAGAGCCAAGTTGCCAATCCTGAAAATTTCTGCATGGGGTTCAGGGGGCCGCTGAAGGCCCCCGATGGGTCCAGGGCAAAGCCCTGGTGTGGGGTTAAGGGGGGCGAAGCCCCCCGAAGCTTTCCGTATTTCAGGGATTCTAATACCCTTTTTTGCCTTAGAATGGAGTACACCTTTCGGTTTGGTAGATATAATTATGTTCAACACGAGACATCCACAATCAGAACAATTATCAGGAATCTTAGCAGTGAAGTTTAACACCTTTGTCTTAAAACAAAGTTAAATTTACTTTTTTTACCTGAAGTCACAGGCGTAAGACATGTACCTGACATTTTGGTTCAGTTGTCCACTTCCCATAATACTCAACTGGCTATGATCAAATGCCTGTGTATGAACAGTCTACACTGTGGGATGTTTGATTTATAATAGTGAACAACATATCGATTATCATGCTTGCAAATGTTTATTGTAAAAGTGTTAATTATTCAATTTTAAGTATCATATAAAGAGTATTTATTCCATTTACTGCACATTTGATGAGAATGTATTGTTATTAATTATTATATATATTATTCCAAGTAATATCCAAGCGGGACTTAAATGCTTTGGCAGCGTAGCCGTTGTGGACATTGTGGACTTTGACGTATTCTGGTCCCTAAGCAAGATTTTTTCCCCTCATGGTGTTACATGAGTCCAGTAGCACAAAAACTTGATTGTCCCATGGCAGTTCAAGTCTCTCAAATAGGATTTCAAATTCTATGAAAATTGATTCAGAATCAGCCCTAGTGATTTTTAAGGAGGCCAAATGTCTCAACACTATTTCTTTCTCTATAGCAGAAAAATAGCTGCAACAGTTTTCTCATTGTGTTTGTTGACTTGTCTTAGTTGCAGGGATGATAACAGAGCCAAGTTGCCAATCCTGAAAATGTCTGCGTCGGGTTCAGGGGGCCGCTTAAGGCCCCCGATGGGTCCAGGGCAAAGCCCTGGTGGGGGGCCAAGGGGGGCGAAGCCCCCCGAAGCTTTAAGTATTTCAGGGTTTCTCATACCCTTTTTTGCCTTAGAATAGTGTTCAAGGAGTACACCTTTCGGTTTGGTAGATATAATTATGTTCAACAGGAGACATCCGCAATCAGAACAATTATCAGGAATCTTAGCAGTGAAGTTAAACACCTTTGTCTTTAAACAAACTTAAATTTACTTTTTTACCTGAAGTCACAGGCATAAGACATGTACCTGACATTTTGGTTCAGTTGTCCACTTCCCATAAAACTCAACTGGCTATGATCAAATGCCTGTGTATGAACAGTCTACACTGTGGGATGTTTGATTTACAATAATGAACAACATATCAATTATCAAGCTTGCAAATGTTTATTGTAAAAGTGTTATTTAAATGCAGGGATGATAACAGAGCCAAGTTGCCAATCCTGAAAATGTCTGCGTCGGGTTCAGGGGGCCGCTTAAGGCCCCCGATGGGTCCAGGGCAAAGCCCTGGTGGGGGGCCAAGGGGGGCGAAGCCCCCCGAAGCTTTAAGTATTTCAGGGTTTCTCATACCCTTTTTTGCCTTAGAATAGTGTTCAAGGAGTACACCTTTCGGTTTGGTAGATATAATTATGTTCAACAGGAGACATCCGCAATCAGAACAATTATCAGGAATCTTAGCAGTGAAGTTAAACACCTTTGTCTTTAAACAAACTTAAATTTACTTTTTTACCTGAAGTCACAGGCATAAGACATGTACCTGACATTTTGGTTCAGTTGTCCACTTCCCATAAAACTCAACTGGCTATGATCAAATGCCTGTGTATGAACAGTCTACACTGTGGGATGTTTGATTTACAATAATGAACAACATATCAATTATCAAGCTTGCAAATGTTTATTGTAAAAGTGTTATTTATTCAATTTTTATATATCATAAAGAGTATTTATTCCACTATCTGCACATTTGATGAGAATATAATATTATTAATTATTATATATATTATTCCAAGTAATATCCAAACGGGACTGTACATGCTTTGGCAGTGAGCCGTTGTGGTCATGTGTGTCGCCAATGTCTATGAGGTGAGGGACAAGTTGACATATTCTGGTCTCAAAGCCAAAAAAAATTCCCCTCATGGTGTTACAGGAGTCCAGTAGCACACAAATTAGATTGTCCAGATTGTCCCACGTCAGTTCAAGTCTCTCAAACAGGCTTTCAAATTCCTTGAAAATTGATTCAGAATCAGCCCTTGTGATTTTTAAGGAGGCCAAATGTCTTGACACTATTTCTTTCTCTATAGCAGAAAAATAGCTGCAACAGATTGCTCATTGTTTGTGTTTGTTGACCCGTCTAAATTCAAACAAAACTGAGTTTCACTTAACTCCTCCACAAGTTCATCATCGAAATGGCTTGCCTCTCCCTAAGTCATCTTATATGATGCTGTACACCTTTGAAGTTTTAATTCGCTGAGAGCTTTTGTATCTTTGGCAAGTGTCTTAAGTAAGACTCACTACATGTGGTAACAGGGAGTATGGAAGGTCATGTTCAGCCATAAATCCAAGTATCATGGCCTCTGCATTGAATTGTCAGTCATTGACAGGAACAACTGGATGCACTGGCCGAGGTGTCTGTTCATCCCTGACTTTTGGAACCATCAACATACCTGGAAATTCAAATTACAACTATAGAAATTAAATCTCACTCAAACTGGGTCCTCTAGAAGTTTTGTTGAACTGTCTCAAATAGAAAATAAACTGACTGCTCTTACTTAAATTAATATATATTACTACTACAAAATAATTTTATGTATTCATTTGTTTTTAAATTTTCATTTGAACCTTCCAATATTATAGACAACAGCCACTTCTTATTGAAAACAATGCTTCAAACATTATGGGAACAATAAAGAAACGGTTTAACAGCGTAAACTTCAATCGGCCAAATAAAATTTGTAAAATGAAAATCGATTATTATGACATAATCCGAATCGCGATGTCCGAAATATTGCTACATGCGCAAAAGCCATTCTCAGTTTGATCACATTCTATTAACTTAAAAAGAAACGTTTCGGGAATTTCTCTTAAAAATAAATAGCAAATATACCTTTAAATCGACGAATGGATGTTTTTAGAAGTTGGTGGTGGTCGTTTTTTTTCCAATACTCGTTTATTCGTCTTCGTCGTCTGTCATATCCGGATACTGTCTTCTAGTCCCATCGGTAATTTCCGTAATCACCCGATGCTAGCTTAACCAATCATATAGCTCGACTGCCAAGACGTAAATAGGTTCGATAATTTCCGGCTTTACACTTCCGGAAAACTCACCTTTCGTACCCATATTGTTCGATCTGAGCTCGAATCGCTGCCAGTACCTCCCCCCTAGAAAAAACTCAACGGATTTACATTAATCTCAAAATCGTTCCGTGAGGCCTTAAATCCGGAATTCCGGATTAATCCGGAATTTTACCATCCCTGTAGTTGAAACAAAACCGAGATCCATTAACCCCCACATGTTCATCATTGAAATGGCTAGCCACTCCGTAAGTCATCTTGTATGATGCTGTACACCTTTGAAGTTTTTATTCGCTTTTGTATCTTTGGCAAGTGTCTTAAGTAAGGCACACTACTGTGGTGCCAGGGAGCATGTTCAGCCATAAATCCAAGTATCATGGCCTCTGGATTGAATTGTCAATTGACAGGAACAACTGGATGCACTGGCTGTGGTGTCTGTTCATCCCTGACTTTTGTAACCATCAACATACCTGGAAATACAAATTACAACTATAGAATTTAAATCTCACTCAAACTGGGTCCTCAAGACGTTTTGTTGAACTGTCTCAATAGAAAATAGAATGACTGCCTCTACGTAATATGTATTACTACTACAAAATATGTATTCATTTTTTTTTAAATTTGAACCAAACCAATTTTCATTTGAACCTCCCATATAGAATAATAAAGAAACGGTTTACAGCGTAAACTTCAATCAGCCAAATAAAATTTGTAAAATAAAAATCGATTATTATGACACAATCCGAATCGGGATGTCCGAAATAATGCTACATGCGCAAAATTCATTATCAGTTTGATCACTTTCTATTAACTTAAAAAGAAACGTTTCGTGAATTTCTCTTGAAAATAAATGGCAAATATACCCTTAAAATCGACGAATTGATGTTTTTAGAAGTTGGTGGTGGTCGTTTTTTTCCCAATTTTCCAATACCCGTTTATTCGTCTTCGTCGTCTGTCATATCCAGGTACGACCATCCGGATACTGTCTTCTAGTCCCATCGGTAATTTCCGTAATCACCGGATGCTATCTTAACCAATCATATAGCTCGATTGCCCATTCGAGCTCCGAATGCTCGATTGCCAAGACGTAAATAGGTTCGTTAATTTCCGGCTTTACACTTCCGGAAAACTCACCTTTCGTACCCATATTGTTCGAACTGAGCTCGATTCGCTCCTGTACCCCCCCCCTAGAAAAAAACTCAACGGATTTACATTAATCTCAAAATCGATCCGTGAGGCCTTAAATCCGGAATTCCGGATTAATCCGGAATTTTATCATCCCTGTAGTCAGCTGATGATCAATTATAATCAACAATTGATCGGAAAGGCCTACATCGGCGACAATCGATAGTGAAATTTGAACAATCGATTAAAGAAACAAGGGACGTAACTGCTACCAACTTATTTACTTATTTCTGGTTAATGCTAGTTTATGTTGAAATGTTAAGGTGTTACTATGTTAAGTTATGTACTCATATTCTTATCAAGGAAAATTCACTTCAGTACCTTATTACAAATTTACTTTGTAATTTAACTGCTAAAGGATTGGTTCTCAACTTTTCATGTTTGTGGTTTAAAAGTGATTTTTGAAACATGTTACCGTTTACTTTTAACCATGTAAGAATTTAGTTTTAGTAAAACAGAAACTGCTCTTGTAAAACATATAGAATATTCAACTGCTTGTTGTACTCGTTACTGACTGATTATTAAAATGAAATTGATATCTTTCTTTGTGTTTATTTAACACATGTATACAATACTAAATGTAAGACAAAATTAGAGCATGTGGTCTCATGTTCTGTAATAGTAACTTGTAAACACTAAATGATAGTCGCTTTCTGAATAAATAATGTTAATTTATATAAAGAAATTAATATTGTGGTGCTTAAAACTGGTGCATGCTCTGTATCTGTATGCCTTAAATATGATGACCAAAGATAATTTAAATAATAATTAAATCAATTAATAATCGATCATTGATCGGTTTCATAAACCGATTATTGATAGTAATTTTTCTGTCCGATTCCTGTAGTGTGTGTGGGTTAGAACCAGCTGCCCAGTTAGCTCAGTTGGTTAGAGCGCAGTGTTAGTGTTCAGGCGGACATGGGTTCGAGCCCCACACTGGGCGCACTTTTCCTCCCAGGTTTACTTTACTCGTGGCAGCTGTAAACGGCAGAAGTGCCTCCGTCGGCCTTAAAGGTTAATGAGGGGAGGAGTGTAGTGTGTGTGGGTTAGAACCAGCCGCCTAGTTAGCTCAGTTGGTTAGAGCGTCGTGCTAGTGTTCCAGCGGTTGTGGGTTCGAGTCTCACACTGGGCGCACTTTTCCTCCCAGGTTTACTTCACTGGTGGCAGCGGTTAACGGCAGGAGTGCCTCTGTCGGCCTTAAAGGTTAATGAGGGGAGGAGTGTAGTGTGTGTGTGGGTAAGAACCAGCCGCCCGGTTAGCTCAGTTGGTTAGAATCG
The DNA here is from genome assembly GCF_026914265.1 of Mya arenaria. Classification (NCBI taxonomy): domain Eukaryota; kingdom Metazoa; phylum Mollusca; class Bivalvia; order Myida; family Myidae; genus Mya; species Mya arenaria. The sequence continues at coordinate 5,389,475 of NC_069124.1, forward strand.
TGCAAGTGTTCCGGCGGTCGTGGGTTCGAGCCCCACACCGGGCGCACTTTTCCTCCAAGGTTTACTTTATTCCCAACACTAGTTATTGTAGTCCAGGGCTGTCTTTCCAATCATGTTGGGCGGAATTTAGCCCCATTCCCCTACTAAAAAAGTAGATATTTCACTCCATATTGTCTATAGAATCAAGTTATCACTAATGTTAATGTACTTGTCTATATGAGTGTTTTGACAAAACAATACACTTTATTTGAGAAAAAAAATATTTGTGTATATTCGAAAGGAAACACCTATATTAGTGGGTTGGACTTTCATAGGATTGATGCTGTGTGCCTTTAATGAGGTGATAGGGATGACAATTATTATGTCCCATTATGTTTTGTCTTTGATGTATCAAGGCCAGTTTTGTAAGGGAGAAAAAGTGTGATAAAGACATATATGCATATTATTTATCTTTGATATACTCAAAATTGAGTAAAATGTACACTGAGAGAATAATTAAGATTTCCAAATTCATTTATTCTTCCCTTGCATTATATGTTACAATGAAAGTGTGCTAAGTTATTTTGTGCATATTGTATGCTGTGGAGTGTGATTCCTGCCATCGCTGGCAACACCGGATTAACTTAGTTTATAGCTTTATAACCTTGAATTAATATTATTCCCAAGTTTAAATTGATGCAACATTCAACATACTGCAGTCTTCCCAAAACTGTAAAAAAGACAGGCACTTGAAAGTTATTGCTTGTCCGAAAAAATATTTGCCTATCTGAACAAAGATGTCATTAAATAGTATACAGAAATGATAAAACTGATTTAATGCTTTCCTGATTTAATCCACAAAATCAACCACATAAACACTACATGGACATGTCATCCAGAAAAACTAAACAAACTTAGGCTTACAAAAAATATTTCAACACCGCAACCATTTAGTGTTTTTCGATTTTTCCACCAACCGCCACCATTTTGACTGAAGCCAAAGCATATTAAGTGCTGACAATTCTGATTGAGCCTTGATGCAAACCAAGAACCAATCAAAACAGTTGTTATAAAATGCTGTTACAGATGCAATATATTTACTCATTTATCCCCGGCAATCAACATGATGTTATGTGACATCAAATCTCAATATGGGACGACTAACCACCACTTAGACAAATAATCAGCGAACAGTTTGTACAGACATTTCGCTTTTAGGTACCTTTTTCGCTATTTAGTTGTCTCAAAATATGTTGGTCATCTAGACAGCCATACAAAAGAGCTGCCGGACCCATACAAAATTTGCCGGACATGCTGCACACTGTTTCAAATATATATGAACACACTTATTTTGTTCAATGTCTTTAAATTTTTGAGATAATGCATCCCTACGGCAATTTGCTATTGATAAACATTGCTTTAATTGAGCTTTTCAAATTGCACTTTGATTGCTCAAATGAACAACACAACTATTCAATATTATTACTTGTGTGTTATTTTGACATGCATGCAATAAAGTCCCATGTCATGCATTTTACACACTTTAATCTAGGTCTTGTTAACTATGGCATGTATGGCCCTGAGAGTATTGACTGTAAAAATACCATGTTGGCTTGTATCTGTATCTGTATCTGTATGGGTACGTCGTAGTAACCAATTCTGGCTTTAACACGACGGGCTTGTTGCGTGTTTCAACCTTCTGAACATTAACATGAAAAAATCCACTACTTTGCGCCTGTTGAAATGCAGACATATAAAGCAAAACAGTTTACAAAATTGAAGACGATGATAGTCTCTTATAATATCATCAAAAGTTTGATAATCCTAGATCTAAGAAAATACATAAATTAGTGTAATGTATCCTCTTACTTCAAATGAGCAACAAACTGGCCACCATCAATCATGACCTGTGTGTTACTGAGCCATTCTTTGCTCGATGTGGAAACGACCTCGACTCTACCCTCGATACTGAACTGCTCTTTTGATTCTGATTCAAGTTGTTCAGCTAAACTTTGAATAAATACTGCCAGTAGTATCAAAATCTTGAAAGTCGGCATTTTGTTGTTTTTCCGGAAGTGACCAATAATTTTTGTAGTTGTAATACTTGCGATCAGCAAGTTTAAAACTCGGCATGCAAAAGGTACAAAAATGATTTCCGGTCTAAGATCTATACGGATGTTCAAAATGCAATAGTGCCTTTGCTTACATGATGTTTTGTTTGACAAGCATCGTTTTTATTATAAAAGGTCAATTACTGGTACATGTTTCTTTCAATCTTTGGTATAATTGAATTCTTTTAACACATCGCATGAGGGAGGAAGGTAACTCGTGACATTTCTTAAACCGTTGCCAAAACCAAGGATGTAAATGCTTGAAATGTGATTTGTTTTCATGATTATTTTTTATTCATGTTCTTAATTTATTATTATTATTATTATTATTATTATTATTATTATTATTATTATTATTATTATTATTATTGGGCCGTTCCCCGAGATCTATTGGGAACTGGTATGCTAGTTTTTGTTGTTGTTGTTTATTTAAAAATCTTGCTATATTTATTTACAATGTTCTGATACAGTTTCATGCAAATAATAATTACATATTCAGCATATTTGATATTTGTTAAAAAAATATGTTCATCCCATCCCATCCCATCCCACCCCATATCATTTATCGCATCGCATCGCATCCCACCCCACCCCATCGCATCGCATCGCATCGAACCCTATCGCATCCCATCGCATCCCATCCCATCCTATCGCATCTCATCCCCATTCTTCCCCTCCCATTCCATCGCATCGCATCGCGTCGCGTCGCATCGCGTCGCATCGCATCGCACCTTCCCCTCCCCTCCCCTCCCCTTCCCTTCCCTTCCCTTCCCTTCCCTTCCCTTCCCTTCCCTTCCCTTCCCTTCCCTTCCCTTCCCTTCCCTTCCCCCTTCCCTTCCCTTCCCTTCCCTTCCCTTCCCTTCCCTTCCCTTCCCTTCCCTTCCCTTCCCTTCTTTTCGCATCGCATCCCATCCAATCCAATCCAATCCAATCCAATCCAATCCAATCCCATCCCATCCCATCCGATCCCATCCCATCCCAGCCCATCCCATCCAATCCCTTCTCTTCCCTTCCCATCGCATAGGATCAACTCCCATCAACTCCTATCAACTCTCATCCCGTGCAATCCAATCTCATTCAATCTCATCCATCCAACGATCCTTTAATCCATGCCCTAGCTATTTTGTTGAATTTAAACGTATACATCCTTAGAATTGTGATTGGCAGACGGTATAATTACAATGAATATTATTCAATTTTCTATATAAATGGATATTTGAATAAAATAGAAATAAATTTAATAATGTTCTGAAAAAAGGTGCTTGCTTTAAATATAAAAAAAAAAACGCATAAAAACTTTCAATACCACAGAATACACTTTATGCTGACTTGCTGCACGTGAATGCCTTATCAAGCGTTATCAATTTACGATAAAAGACACAAGTAAGGCTTTTGAGCTTTTATTGAAACCTAATCACAATTTTGTCTTGGATTGATTAATGAATCGATGTTTTGGGTGCGTTAAAAGAGTCAAGTTTCAATATTGGGTGCTAAGATAAAGCTTGCAAACAAATATGTCTCTTTTGAAACTAATGCAGACTACATTTTACATTATTGGTATGAACTTCCAAGTTTATAAATCAATATCGGGTATTCAAAAGATATACACTTGACGTTGACAATTACGTATTTTTCAAATGCATGGATAAAATAGTATTAATAACAGAGATAATTTGCACAAATAATATTTGATATTTGAAATTTAAGATTTGTCAACTAAATCAGTAAGTGCTGATCGATACTGTGAAATGATTAGTACACCTTATGAAAAGGTGAAAATCGAAGTGATAAAAACTATAAAAAAAATAAAACAAAGAGGATACATATTAAAAACCATTAAAAGAGAACACTTAATACTTAATGAAGGTGAATAAGCATGACAGAAGCAAAATATCTGGTTAAACTTGATTAAAAAAGGCAACAACAAACAAGCTAAAAAAACTTGGAAGAAACGGCGAGGCAATACGAGTGAAAACTTTAAAACGGAGAACTGCACACAACAATATGTCTGACAAGACTTCAGGCGAAGAGCTACGTTGCGGGCAATGTATAAAGGCGTACAGGGACCCAAGACTGTTAGGATGCCTACATTCCTTCTGTATGGAGTGTATTCAGGAACATGTGAACAAAAACAAGTGGAAACGGAGTCTTCTGTGTCCTCTCTGTCAGAAGGAGATGCTCATTCCCAAGGAAGGGTTATCCACCCTTTCCAAGGACATTTACATCAAGGCGCAACTCGATTCCAGCAAGCTGAAGCCCGGGACTGAATGCGAAATATGTCAGGAGAACAACGGCCCTGCTCGCTCTCGCTGTATTGACTGTGAAGTGAATCTCTGTGTGAGTTGTAAGAGCAAACATGCTCCGGTTGATTCTGAGCAGGTCCATAACTTTATTGATTTTGAAGAAGTGAAGCCAGATGGGCGTCAGAAACCGAACCATCATACCAGACTGACGCAGAGTAAGACCTGTAATAAACATCCGGGAGTTGAACTTAATGTGTACTGTACAAAATGTAAAACTGTTATATGTAGGACATGTAAAGAAGAGAAGCACAGCGCACATCCTGTGCAGGAAACCGGCGATGTATCTAAAATGATGAGGTCATCTCTCTCACATTTTCTTGGTGCTATCAAGGAATATTTACCCGACTTCGAGAATTACGTGAAGAAGATACGACAAGGCCAGAAAGAAGCCGAGAGTGATTTGCAAAACGCTATTAAAGATGTTAAGAGTAGAGCCAAGTTTCTGCAAAATGAAATAGAGAAGGTTAGCGAAAACTTAGTTTATGAACTTAAACAAAGACACAAGTCATCTGTTGAAGAATTAAACAAAGAAGCAAAGAATGTCATCAACTCTTACAAGTCAATCGCGACAGTAACGACTTCTGCAGACAGAATGCTGAAACTAGGATCAGATCTTAATATAATCGATATTTCGAAGAAAATTCAGAAGCGCTTCATGCAGATAGAGGATGAACTGCCGACCATGGATATTGATAAGATAGAAACCGTTGGTTTTGTACCCGGTGGTCTGAAGTTTGACTCACTGCCTAAATTATTTGGACAGTGCACGAAAGGAGAAATAGCGTTGCCAACGTTACCCGTACCTTGGGGAATCAGAGTAGCAAAGGAGTTTGAAATCTGTTCAATCGCTGCCTTCAAAATCCAAAATAGCCCGGAAACCATCCAGGCAATAGCGCCTATATCAGACCAGGAGGCTTGGGTTGCGTGTGGCTGGGGAACGAAAAACGTGTATTTGTACACGATCTCGGGCGAGAGGAAGAAGAAAATCACACTAGACATTCAGATAGACCACCTTTGCGTCACACCGAGTGGTGAGTTGCTTGTATCAAGCTACGAAGACAAGTACATTCGGAAAATCAACAAAGAATACCAGGTTTGTGACTTTGCTATGCCTCACCTATTCCCTGGAGGAATGTTTATGACAAAAAGAAAGGAGCTGTTTGTCTGTGCAGTGGATAGCTACACGACAAGACGTGCCGAACACTCTCGGCGATGCTTGATGAAGATGTCGGAGTATGGAATGGCGATAGATGAAATAGACGAGGACGGTGATGTTGCTCTGTTTGGTGCACCGTACCGCGTGGTCGAGGGTCCAAACAGGAGTCTTATCATTACCGACAGAGAGGAGGGCAAATTGCGTGTCGCATGCGTGGATCATGAAGGCTGCAGAAAGTTCGTGTATACAGGACCGAAACAACCACAGACGAATCAACCGTTTAATCCTTTAGGCTTGTGTTGTGATCGGGCTGGTAATTTGTTGGTTGCCGACTGGGGAAACCATGCAGTGCATTTAGTGGACACCGACGGGGACTTTAAAGGTTGTATTCTCTCTCAGAAAGATGGACTCTTTAAGCCCAATGCTATGGCACTCGACAAAAGTGGTCAGTTATGGGTTGGCGACGGAAACGCCACACTGCGTGTGTACAAATACGGCAAACGGGACTATTAAAATGATATGGGAAGTCATTTTCTGTGAATTTACACCTCACATCGGCTTCATTTTTTGGATATTGTACCTTGCCCGACGATGTTCAATAACTAGTAGTGCTGAAATTCAGCCGGCGTCTTAGAGACTGCCGAGAACTTGATAGTACGGTGTCACGAATAAACACTGCAATATTCATCTGCGAATAATGTTAAAGTTAAAGTAGTATATAGATAAAATTAATTGCTTTGTTGTTTTTTATTTTATTTATAGTAGCAAAAAATAGTAATATTTTGAGCAGTTACTTTTGGGCAAGATCGGCAAGGGATGAGAATTAAAAACAAAATTCACTGGCCCTATCTATGAAGTTTAATACTAAAATATGGTTTGTTTAATCATGACTGGGTTATCAATACGCATGTTACTGTTCATACAAGCTATCTTTAATATAATGTAAAAGAGGAATAACTCTGGAGTAACCTGGGCGGTTTTACACGAACGAGTTTGTCCAAGGTTGTATGCCCACAAATACTGTCACTGAGTTTCAAGATGACAGGGTGCACAAGATATCAAACTACATTTTTGTTCAATCTACAAGTGGTCTAAATCTTGACTTTTCGGGGCAATTTATCCCACGATCAAACTTGGCCATGTCATTATGCCCGCACACACTTTAAATATGCAAGTTTCATCATCATCGTCGAATAATAGATACTTAAGTTATAATCTGCACATGAAAACAACAACACAACTATAGATATGCATGTAATGTGGTTTAACTCGGGAGATACCTAAGAGATTTTATTCTACGATCGAACTTATCCGAGACAATATGAACACAAACACTATCACCAAGTTTCATCCCCATCGGATAATATATAAATAATTGATCAGTATCCGCCAACGAAATGAATCAACTGTATTTTAACGTATGAGTGGCATAACTCTGCTTTATCTGTAGACATTTATTTGACGAGTGGACTTGACTTTGACATCTCGACCATAAACACTGTCACGTCATAAAGCGTTATTATGTTTGAGTAATCAAAACATAAGTTGGTGTCTGCCTAAGAAATTAACCTTCTACTTTTAAAGCAAATCGGTATTTACTCTGTAGATATGGTAATATATTCCACGATTGAATTTGACCGTGACATTATGCCTTTAGAGCTGCCGTCCACTTCAGCCCCGATGCTTTGCGTAAGGGTTGCCGATAAAACCTTGCTAGTTTCGGGAACCTTTCGGATTTATTTATCAATAAATTGGCGGAGCTTTGTCATCTGGCTCGTTCGGCATTGATTCGCATGTATTCGCGGAGTGGCATACGAAAGGTTGCGGTATAAACGCCAAAACCAATCCGAAGTAGCCGAATGCGAGGCGGAAAAATACCGACCGTTCCGGAAATGGCTCTCAGTGTTTCCCGATCGTGTGGAATGGTTGCAGAAACATAACAGATCATTCTGAAGAAATGCCGAATTGTTGACGATAGAATGCTGAAATGTTGCCGATTTGACAGGCGGGGTATATAAACGATGTCAAACTACTATTTTATTATCAGTTGCTAGTGGGAACCCATGGATGTTCGAGGCCTTGACCTTGCAATTAGTTCCAAAGCCAAGCTGAAATGGGTACCATGCTTGCCTTGGCATTCATTTGAGACAGAGAAAAAGAAGAAGACGTCATCAACGATGGGTCCGCACTTGGCTGGCGACAAGAGGTTTCAGTATGGGTAGTAACATACATTGATGAAGGAACTCCGAGATGAAGATGCCTCCTCTTTCAGAAAGTATTTGAGGATCACACCAACGATGTTTGACGACAATCTCCAGCGTCTCACGCCTCAGATTACACCAGGTTCCGTAACGCCCTTTCTGCTGGCCTAAAGCTTGCGATGACGCTGAGGTACATGGCATCTGAGGACACGTACGCCTCCTTTGCGAATGATTTCCGTGTTGCCATTGGAAAGTGTATGCTATTAAGTGCCAGTAGTGCGTACTGCCCTGCTCCATGAGTATAAGATTTAAGTACTCTCCATTACCAATCATCAGAGGCCTTGTGTTAAGTGGCAGCCCAATTTGAGAGAAGGTGGAACATGCCCCATACTCTTGGTGTCCTCTATGGCAAACACTAGGCAATTAAGAAGCCACCGCGTTTGGGAAGTGTCTATCTTTAGCATAGTTCTTCTGGCGTTAGCTGATGCAAAATATAGGTTAATCTGGTGTGACCTGGGGGGAGGGGACATGGGCGTCATGTCAGACTGTCATATTTTTAATTCTGGCAAATCTATTGGTTTCCAACCACCTTTGCCAATAATCGGTTATGCCACTGACATGCACTATTTTATCGTAGGGGATGACGACTTTCCTATGGGGATCAACCTTATAAAGCCATACAATTAAGCGATATAATTTGAACCATAGCCAGAATATCTTCATCTACAGAATCACCAGGGCCAGAAGAATAGCTGAAAATGCGTTTGGCTTTCTTTCGGCTCGGTGGCAGTGCTTGGCCAACTCCATGCTTCAACGTTCAGAGATGGTCCGCAAGATCGTCAGTGACTGAACATGCAAACAGAACGTTATCAGGATGAAGTATCTGTCACTTGACCGCGGCCAGTTTAATGCTGAGGACAACAAAAACTGGAGGGCAGCATACCACTTCCAACAGGTTGAGCCATCAACTGAAAGAGGAAACATCGACACTGGAGCAGGCAAGTGTCAGCGGGAATACCCTAGGTCTACTTGGTCAGCAAAGCTGGATCGGTGCTAAGGCAAACCCGAATGGCAGAGTCGGCATTTAGTAGTTAGGACGAGAGCTCTTTATATTTGATTAAAATTTCAGTGTTTTCAACATGCATAAATAAATATGAACCCTCAAAGAAGGCTTTCCGAAGATGCCCAGTTAATGTTTCCTGAACATACCTAATCATCCCGATTTTGCGAATTCCGCTTTCGGGAACCCCTCTTGGTCCTAGAATTTGTTTTCCATCGAATGTATATGGACGGTTTTCAATGTCAGAAATATTTACATTTTAATTAAGCTGCAAGTAGATCGCATAGTAATTACAATTTAGAAGTTATACTAAATGGCTTTACTTTTGGGAATCTTAATTATTTATGCAATTATTCACTTCACCGGCAATCATTTTAAACTTAGATATACAAAATACACGTTAAAACACGACACTTAATTAATACTATTATTTAATGTTGTACGAACTTCTTCTACTGATGTACAGGAATACATCCGAGGTTGATTCCGATGGAAAATGGCCGAGTTATTCCGGATGGGGGCCTCGTGGACGGCAGGTCTAAAACACTGTCACCGGATTTCAAGAGAATTTGATTATAACATTCTTTTATTCTGCGCAAGGTTAAGGTGACGCCGCCGAAGCCGATGCCGAAAACATTTAAGGCGACACATACACGTATAATTGAATATATGTAAGTACTCTCCAATTACTTACTAAATCGATAGGTGGGAAAATGACAGACAACAAGACTTCCACTCAATTTCAATGTCGAACTAGAGTTTCGGCCCTTGCCATAATCGAATATAACATACATGTATATCTATTATATATAGTAGAAATTTTGCGAAATTCCTGAACGTTTATGTTGAAACTCTCTAAGAACGGCAAATATTCCTCGTTTCTTTCAGTATTTTAAATTTTGTTTTACTACTGTCTACAAATTCACAATACAAAACGTATTCGTCAGTCAGTTAAACAAAATACGAACACAAGACGTAAAGCCACGACCATGTTCAGAGAATTTGTGTTTTGACCATTTGATAGAGATTAAAGTAACATACGTTTTTTTTTGTTATTGTTGTTGTTGTTGAAACTTATAATCGCATTGTATTTTGCATTCACATTCGCATTTGGTTCTGCTGGAAAGAAAATGCAATATTTTATGTTTGGTGTACACTCTCTTGAAAGGTATCCTTGTGGATGTTAACTCTCTCAAAAGTGTACTTTAAGTTTTTTTCGCTGACCTCACCAGTCCGCTTGCTTGCTGCTGAGCTATCCTGACCGCATGAATGCCTCTTTTATGTCTTCCATCCCGGCCTCATTCAAATTAGGACCGAATCCCAGAACTTTGTTTAAGTTAACGGCGTGATTTATGGAATAAATGTGTTCATACAAATTCATACAAACAAGTACAGTTGTGACAATTGCCTCAAACAAGTCTTTTAGAAAAACTGCAGACCACACTTTATATTTCAAGAGCAATACAGATTAGAAAGGTAACAAAGATGACGTTCACAGCGTTGTTAATTTAAAAAAAGAAAGTTCTGATCAATCGGCCTTTCCAAAGAATTTCTTTCATTTCAGAACTATAATTCAGCGCGTTAAACATAGAATTATAATGAAAGAAACCGATTTGTTTCTTTTCAAATGTTTCTTGTGTGATACTCTAAATTGTTCAAGAAGTCGGGAATCGTAAAAAAACATGTTTATTTTCGGTTCAATTAATTTTGAATTTGTTCAACTTTTCAAACCTTTTCATAGACACTTGCCAGGTTCTAAAAAAGTCCCTAACTTAAGACATTTTCCCAACAAGACAGTTGAAGTAATTTTAACCAGTGGTGGACTCACATATAAGGTAGAATCCCACTCCTAGCGACAAAGGTAGCAGTCTTGGTGACTCTGACAAGTGGTGGTCTAAGGTAAACTCCGACTCTAATGCCAATAATAGAAGTCTTGGCAACTTTGACAAGTGGTGGTCTCTCGTATAAGGTAAACTCCGACTCTAATGCCAATAATAGAAGTCTTGGCAACTTTGACAAGTGGTGGTCTCTCGTATAAGGTAAACTCCGACTCTAATGCCAATAATAGAAGTCTTGGTAACTTTGACAAGTGGTGGTCTCTCGTATAAGGTAAACTCCGACTCTAATGCCAATAATAGAAGTCTTGGTAACTTTGACAAGTGGTGGTCTCTCGTATAAGGTAGAATCCCATTCCTAGTAGAAGTCTTGGTAACTTTGATAAGTGGTGGAATCTCGTATAAGGTAGAATCTGACTCCTTATGCCAATAGAAGAAACCTTGGTAACGTATGCAATTGATGAAATACCGTTTAAAGTAGAACCCCACTCCTAACGCCAAAGGTAGCAGCCTTGGTAACGCTGACAAGTGGTGGTATCCCGTGTAAGGTAGAATCCCTTTCCTAAAACAAATGGTAGAAGTCTTGGTAGCTTTGGAAACTGGTGGAATCCCGTATAAGGTAGAATCACCCACCTAACACCCAAAGTAGTAGCCTTTCCAACTGTTGACAAGTGGCCTCCCGTATAATGTAGACCCACTCATATCGATCACCAATAGTTTCCTTAAAATTAATTGCCTTGAATATAATCTTAGGTATTTTGGACACGCTCATCGCAATCGTAGTCGACATTGGGTACGATACACACAACGTGTGGCAGACGACCGTCCCACTCGAATCTCATTTACAAATAAAAAAAATACTTATTAAATTGTTGGTAAAAGCAATGTATTTTAGCCTTATGCCAGCATAGTGGTTATTTTTCAAAATATGACTGACATTTGTTCTCGAAACATCATAGGGGTAAGGTAAAACATGTCGTCTTTAAGCGCTGACATATGTGATTCAATGGAAACTACAATGACACGCCCATTACTGAAATCAACAACGAAGACCTTGTTAGAAGGACAGGGTTACAAACAGACAGCCAGACTACACATTCATCAACATATCTTTATTGAAGAGAAACAGTGGGGGTTTAAACAAGTTCATGAGTACTCAACCTTAATCTTGTCCCATTATTTATTAATAAAGTGTTTACATTTACAAGCATTCCTTCTCTTGTTTCTTATGGTCTGAGGACCCATAAGCCAATGATCAAAGGTGTTGTTACCATACAAGCTGCGTTATTTCTTTTCGATTTTCAAGTTCCGTTATAGAGTATTAGTCTCGTGCTTTATGCTGACCGTTCAGAATTAAATCTCTTCTCTACTTTATTGCCATTATTGGAGTAGTAAAATCGAATGGGTCTCCTTTCTTCCCAAACTTCTTCTCCTGTTTTGAATAACACCAAATATTTTCGGTGATAGTCCCCAAACATTTAAAAGCTCGATCATTTTGAGAGAAATTTTCGAAGCTGTTTCTCGTGTCCTGATTAATTTTCATCATCCCGTAGGCTCACATTAAGTGGTGCGTGGCCAAACTTGAACTGTTGTGTTGTACTCAAGTTTGTTTCAGATGTTTTAGTTTGAAAATATCCAAATGGGAATTAAAGTCAGACGGAAATGTAAAAACCTTGTCGTCAACCAAGCGTTTCATGCTCAAAAGAACAACAACACAACTTCACGGCCTACTTGAAACATCACCTCTCGCTGCTCCAAACCAACATCATGTATCTAAGAAGCGTTCTGTTTAAAGTGTACATAATTTGAACGTATATGTACAAATCAATGAACGACCAAGGTGGAACCAAACCAGACCAGTGGGGCATGAATTGGAGAACTGGCTAGCTGTTTAAGTTGTAAATATGGAGGAATCAAATGGAAGTATATGTATATGAATGGAGAATGAATGAAGGAATTGTATGGGGAATGGTGAGTGGAATAGAAGAATAGCGGAGACTAAGAGGTGTAGAGGTAGAGTGAAAGAAGATTCGGGGGCGATATATAACAGGATGGCAAATGAATTGGCAGAAAGGTAGCCCGAACATGGGACAGAAGGGAGAGAAAATGAAGTGAGCAAAATGGAGAAGAAAGAATGAAAATGTACGCAATTACGATGGGGGTGGGTGGGAGGTATGTTAATTGTGGAACAGGTAGGCGCGAGAGGTACAGAGTATGATAGTGAATGAAATTAAAGGGAGCTATTGCGCTATGGATAAGAGATATGGCTAAATCAAAGGGTGTTAAATAAGATGGAGATAAATAAAATGGAATAAGGGTAAGACAGAAAAGTGTTTTTTTATAAAAAGGCCGAGGTAAAAGGATAGGAAAGGAAAGTTTTAGCATGTAATAGATTTAAAACTGGTGAGAGAGGATATTCCACAAGGATTGTGTACATTATGGTAGTTGCATGTGATCTATTAGTTTCAATTTTCCCAAAATACTCAAATGACGACACTTTCATTGTTAATTTAAAAGAAACTTTGCTTTGCGATATTGTCTGGGAGATACACATATTGTGTGTAGACCTAAAAGGGGGCAATTCCATAAGTTCGAAAGCCTTTTTGTTAATATTTATTTCTTACATGATGACCATATTTTCTCTCTTAAATAAAGCAAAATAAAAATAAATTATTTTTGATATTTAATAACAAAAATATTCTGAGCCAAGATATCTTGTGGACGGTTTATTGACGTAAAACACTTACTGACAGCTTGAGACAATAGATGGTAATGTGAACAGAATGAGATGCCAATTTTAAATACATACAATTGGTTTGAGGATGTTGTCTGATGTTTTAATGTTTTGGACGGAACTTGTGTAAAAGACTAAAAGTCAATCAACGAATCCGATGTTTTCTGAACGGAATGTATATTGCAAGAGTCACATAGTCAATCATGTGTGCTGTTGACGCCATCAGCTAGTGACATGATCATATCAGCCAGTGACGTCATCAGTATAGTGACGTCACAATTAGGCCTCCTCCTCTCCAGCCTCCTCCTCATCAAATTCTCCTTCCTCTTCAGCGGTGGCGTCCTGGTACTGCTGGTACTCGGACACGAGGTCGTTCATGTTCGACTCCGCCTCGGTGAACTCCATCTCGTCCATGCCCTCGCCAGTGTACCTACGTATGTACAAATTGACAATCAGTAGGAGTTGTTTCTTGATGTAATAATTAAATTCATAAATTTACTATAAATTGTTCATGCAAACAGTTCTAGAGGGGAAAATTTAGGATACGTGTTGTTACAAACAACAACATAATTTGTCTTCCTCAAACGACTGATTCCATTCATTATTTATCTTTTCTTGAATTATCTAACATCTACTATATTTACCAGTGAAGGAAGGCCTTGCGCCGGAACATGGCGGTGAACTGTTCAGAGACGCGCTTGAACAGCTCCTGGATGGCGGTCGTGTTACCGATGAAGGTGGCGGACATTTTGAGACCGCGCGGTGGGATGTCGCAGACGGCAACCTTCACGTTGTTGGGGATCCATTCAACGAAGTAGCTGCTATTCTTGTTTTGGACATTCAACATCTGCTCGTCAACCTCTGAAATCACATTCGGAACAGCCAGCTTAGTTGCATATTTATATAGAAGTTGACCATACAATGTTCAGTCATGTTGAGCAAATGTGATAGATGCATTTAAACAGAAATGTAAAATTGTTGGTCTTCTATATGTCGTGAGTTTTGTGGTTTGTAGCATATACGAAAAAAACTTTTCCTTGACATAGGTTCAATGTTACACAAATTTGCGCAGAAGTATTCATCATATAGTATCATTTAGCAATATAATTATCGCGTACCTTTCATGGACATGCGTCCTCTGAAGATGGACGTGACGGTGAGATAACGTCCGTGGCGCGGGTCGCAGGCAGCCATCATATTCTTGGCGTCAAAGATCTGCTGGGTGAGCTCGGGGACTGTTAGTGCCCTGTACTGCTGGCTGCCGCGGGAGGTGAGAGGAGCGAACCCGGGCATGAAGAAGTGGAGACGCGGGAACGGCACCATGTTGACGGCAATCTTTCGAAGATCAGCGTTCAGTTGTCCTAGAAGGAGGTAACGATGTGAGGAATTGACGAACAACATAAACTTAGAATCTCGATACTCAGACGTTGTTCGTCTAAAAAGTACGACCGGCAATGAAACCTAGCAAGCGATCTCCGAGCAAGAACGCAGTAAACTTATTTTTTTAATGAAGGCCAGAAAAGCACTTTAAAGGGGATTTTTTTGCACTTACATATAAAGCACGTGGTTGCGACATAAAAAGAATGATAACATACAACTTAAAAAGTATGACGATCCATTAAAAGAGTGTTAAACATACCAGGGAATCTGAGACAGGTGGTGACGCCGGACATCGTGGCGGAGATGAGATGGTTCAGGTCACCGTATGTCGGGGTGGTCAGTTTCAGGGTCCGGAAGCAGATGTCGTAGAGAGCCTCGTTGTCGATGCAGTAGGTCTCATCGGTGTTCTCGACCAGCTGGTGGACGGACAGGGTGGCGTTGTACGGCTCAACGACGGTGTCGGACACCTGTGAGTAAAACAGTGTTGCTATTAGAAGTTCATAGAATAAGTTGGGTTGAAGTGATGTTAGAATGCACCGAGTCAGATGATAGGGCTCAGCAAAATAACGGAAACTCATTTGTTTAAGCCCAACCTTGGTACGATCCGTTGGTCTCTAAAGGACGCCTTTAGAGGCTCCTGCCCACGAAACTGTCTGTTTCATGATTCATATCCGCCGAAAACTGTCTTCAGAATCAAGCTAAAATATGTATTAATTATTTGTGTATGTTGCATAGTAAATGACTTACTTTGGGTGATGGCACGACTGAGAATGTGTTCATGATTCTGTCGGGGTACTCCTCACGAATCTTGCTGATGAGCAGAGTGCCCATGCCGGCGCCGGTGCCGCCACCAAGGGAGTGTGTCAGCTGGAACCCCTGGATGCAGTCACATGACTCGGCTTCTTTGCGGACAACATCGAGCACGGAGTCAATGAGCTCAGCGCCCTCGGTGTAGTGACCCTTCGCCCAGTTGTTGCCTGCTCCGCTCTGGCCTAAAGTTGAGACGGTAGAAATTAAATTAGTAAGGTTTCTGAAACCAATAAAATATTCGCTTGCGTATCCTTCAAGGTTTCTTTAATATATGAACTTGTTTTATGAGTTATTTTGGATTTTTATTGTTGTTTTTTTTGTTTGTTTTTTTAAATATTCAGACATTTGCATACACACAAGTAATTAAGGGTTGATAGGGTTTTCATCATGCGGGATCGGCAAACTGTATACTTTACTGATTCAGAATAATACAAGTGTTACTCAAGTATGACTGAAGTGCATTGTCTTACATGCTTGCCTTGTGGCAGAGCGTATAAAGGAATATGATTTTAATCAAACTGAGTGTTACTCAGACTTATCCATTGACTCGGTCGCATAGAAACTATCGCCTTAGTTCATTTCTTAAATCGAGTTATATTCTTCTGAATAATTAATAATTACAATGTATACATCAACTGTTGATGGCATGTCAATATTTATAACAACTTTATCAGTTCTGTTACAATGAGTATCGTCTTTCAAATCGTTGTCAAGCTATTTTGTCTCGTATCAACCCGCACTAGAAGTCTTTTGTGGGACTGAAGCGACTATGTTATTATCAACATCTAGGTCTGTATCTCTGTGTGCATCTAAATATGAGAGGTTTACGCCTAAACAATGTTCCTCCCATCAATATATCAATACAAATAACGGAAGATATAAACAATAACTAAACTACAATCAGGTATCAAGGCATTGATGTGTTCATAAGTGCTAATGAAGGGTTATTGTTCCAAATTGTAGCGCTTGATTGTCGAGAGATCCTTGATAAAGATTTAAAAGAACGTTTACGCCTCATGCCAGTGCATATATACGAAATAGTTGTTGGCGATCGTTTAACAGTTGCATGTACGTACTCAGAGCTAGATTCCTCAAAAAATGATATCACTAATATTCTCATTGCATGCAATATGTCTATACAGAAATAATTAGTTCATGCCTCTAACAGCACCAGAGCGCTATCATGGTATATTGAAGTATCGACTTTGATTGCTGACATTAGGCCATGGATGTAAATGAACACCCATGCTTATGCATGCAACAATTTTGAAACAAATATGCCAACCCAGTACGAAGGGCAATGACAATATACACTTCACAATGTTACACAATATTAGAGGCATTTCAAAACGAATCTAAAACAATTGGGTACAAACCAAAGTTTTCGAATTGGGAGAAATGATGTTTAGTTTAAATGTGGATAACCCATGATATAAAAGTCAGATTTTCCACACAGGCTAACAAAGAGTACAGAAGTTGTCTCGATTCCCTACCGAACACAAAGTTGTCTGGTCTGAAGATCTGTCCAAACGGTCCGGACCTGACGGAGTCCATGGTACCCGGCTCCAGGTCCACCAGCACGGCGCGGGGAACGTACTTGCCGCCTGGAAACCAAATTAAACACTTTGAAACTACATGCTTATAGTTAAGGGGTCTTGGAAAAAACGTACTAACGTATCTGTTATTGGTGCATCTTATGTAATATATTATTTGGCTCTTCAATTCAGGCGATATAGTATACATCGGGAGTATTTAAAAACTATTGATCAACGTACGAGAGTTATATACAAGGATTCCGTCTTTAAAAAGTAACACATCTGCTGGTGAATAGATGGACTGATTTTAACCGACCGTCCAAGCCGTACAAACCTGTGGCTTCATTGTAGTAGACGTTGATTCTCTCGAGCTGGAGGTCCGAGTCACCGTGGTAGGTGCCTGTGGGGTCAATGCCGTGCTCGTCAGAGATAACCTCCCAGAACTGAGGGAAAGATGTAATTGTGATATAAAGGATTTATCTTAAAACAAAGTTCCCTATAATTTATGATACATATATAATACAATTTATTATGAAGTTTAATAAGTTTACTTATTATATATAGTTTATGTTATGAATAATACTAGTATAACATTAATAAACTTAATGTTTAACAGTACATTATTACAATCCTAATGTCTTTCCATTACTATCCATAATGTAACCCATCGTCGGTAACAAAGTGTCTCTCGTGGCTATCCGACGATGGATCATATCAATATGTTTGTCGGATATCATGCCTCTTAAGCGCAATGAATACGGGGATGATGCATGGGTCCGCCGATCATTGATTGCCATGGTCGTCGGCCACAATACAATGCTCGTCGGCGTCGGCCAGTATGTTTATAACCGTGGTACCGGTGATATTTATGACGAAAAGCTATAACTTTACGACAAACCAGTATTGTTCATGTTCTTCTAAGATGTATTATTGGAGAGAAGAGGCGGGTTAAAAAGGCATCGCTTAATCAAACATTAAATCAAACCTTATATGATACTACATGGGGCCAACTCTGTATGCTAATTTAGAATAAGTCCACTACCAAATTCTGGCTTATGACGTAAACTGTTATTAAATAGTTCGAAATACAAAAGCTTCGCAACCACTATTATTACGCTGATAATTGGTAGTATTCACAAATATTTGAGAATAATCTCCGCCGGGTCCTTAACATGATAGTCAACAAGCACTTGAGGATCCCGGCTGACAATCATTGTCAGGAAATATAAGATGATGCACCGAACTAAATCACGACCATTTTTATGTAATTAGGCAACATGCCCACAAAAAGAACTGCATGGTTTTAAACTGCATTTAAAGCGCTTTTTGTAAATTGATATGAACATGCTTTTTAAATAAACTTCAATGCCGTCGAATCATCAACGCCAAAATGCAGATTCGGCAGTTTAGAAGGAATAAAACGGAACTTTCTAATAATTTTATTATCCAAAGCCTTTTGAAATATTCATTACATCCTCACATTTCAAGCTGTTTAGAGTACGTTACATTTTCTTTTTATGGTGTGTTATTTTTATACGTTTTCAGATTTTCGATAATTTATAACTTGATAAAACGCAATGTAAATGATATTAAATACATTTTTACAATACGTTCAAAGACATGGGATCATAATAGTTTTAGTATTATCAAAATTGTTTTCATACTTATGATACAAACATATGATAATGAAAGAGTATTTATGACAAAACTTACACTTATAATGAAAATGAAACATCTTAAAAGAGTCCTACCTTAGCACCAATCTGGTTGCCGCACTGGCCAGCTTGCATGTGAACAATTTCCCTCATGTTGATTTGTTAATTGTTTGTTTTTTGGTCTTTAAAAGATTAAATGGGCTCCGTACCCTTTCGTCTTGTTCTTTCTAATGAACTCACCGATGTAAAGAGCGATTTATATCGGAGCCCAAGAGCCCAGTGTCATCTATTGTTTACACAATGTATTCTTGCGCCAGTCCTAAAAGTAGTCCTCCGCGCGTTGGCAAAACAGATTTAAACACATACAAATATTGTCTCAACGCGTTAGAAACATTTGATACAATTGTTATCTTCCAATCCATTGAAGAATTGTTTTAATTTGTTATCTAAGTTATCTGCACATCTCAAATTTATTGTCGTATTCTAATATCACCTAGGTGTAAGATGTCATTAGAAATGCGTTAGAATACGAGTATATCAATTGTCTTGCTAGTGAGAAATAGCAAACTCTAGGAGGCGAAAAAGTGAAACAAATGTTTACATTTTAATCGCCCATGTTTCACCAAATATATATATTAGTTCAGCTATGTGCTTGCAAACGCGTTTCGAAACAACTTTGACTATGAAACGATTCGAATTTTCAACTCAACTCATCTCAATTTTATTGAAAATAAAGGACCCCGGCCCACAATAGAGCGTAAAACAAAGTTTACAATAATAGTATAATAGTGCCCCCCACCCCACTACTTTCTTGACATGATTTTTTTCCAATCGCAATCATTATTTGTAAAACAAAGTATGCTACCTGTTTAACAATTCACGCCTCATGGTTATTCATTTGCTGATAAAATGAAATTTGAAATTTGAATCCATGCAATCATAATATCTTAACATGCTCAATTCTTTAGTGTCGCATGGACTCTCACTGTTATGCGCCAGTCAATTGTAACAAGCCCCCCCCCCCCCTCCCCCAACCACCCCACCATTCCTAAATTAAATCATGAGATTGGCCATTCAAACTGTCATATGGCAAGGTATATATCGGACAATCAAAAAATGAATGTTGCGCTGTCATGAAATTGGACTATCACAAATGAAATCATTTTTAATGACCAGTATCGTGCTATCACGACATTCATTTTTTAGAAGTCCACTGTCCAATGTCGTTCCAGCACGACATCCATTTCTTTTAATGTCCAATACGACTCGTGACATTCTTTTTTTCAATGTCAAATGTCGTGTCAGGATGACAATCATCTTTTGAATGTCCAATGTCGTGACAGCACGACATTCATCTTTTGAATGTCCACTGTCGTGAAAGCACGACATTCATCTTTTGAATGTTCAATGTCGTGACAGCACGACATTCATCTTTTGAATGTCCAATGTCGTGACAGCACGATATTTATCTTTAGAATGTCCAATGTCGTGACAACACGACATTCATCTTTTGATTGTTCAATGTCGTGACAACACGACATTCATCTTTTGAATGTCCAATGTCGTGACAGCACGACATTCATCTTTTGAATGTCCAATGTCAAATGTCGTGGCAGGATGACAATCGGTTTATTATTTCCAAAGGCGTGCCAGCACGGCATTTCTTTTTGATTGCCCAATGTCGTGACAGCATGCCATTCATCTTTTGAAATGAAGAATGTCGTGACAGCACGACATTCATCTTTGTATGTCTATGTCGAAAGCCAAATGTTTAGCCAACTTCAACCCAATATTTCAGTTCTCCGATTTCTTGTCAATATTACGAAAATATTGAGTCTTAAAATATAAGTTTTGTCAACATTTTTGGGTGTCAATGCTTTCGTGTTTTACACAGGAAAGGAGATTGGTACGATAGGGGTTCGACGCCATTTTTTCAGTTACGTTATTATATTATGTAAATAGAACTATTTACCGTACAGTCAAAACAAAACATGAATATGTCGCACCCAGGGAGACGGTACTAGGGTGCACACGGGCGGTTTTAGTATTCGACATTTAAGGGGCGTAAGATTTTGATTTGCGCCCCTCCCTCAGAATCGAAATTTATTTGTTTTAAGGTGTTGACAGGGGGGTTGAGGGTACTCCCCCATGAACAAAGTTTAACAATTTCTGGTCAAAAATGGTGCATTCTGGGTGAATCTTGTAACATTTTTATCCTATATTGAAAATAGTAAACTTTGACTATTTAAGGCAGGGGCGCCGGGTTCGCCACCCTCCCTGGATCCGCTTAGTGGTGCATTGTTCCACAGATTGTATGTAAGTACATTCATTAATGCCATGTACATGATCACAATTTGTCCCAGTTTGCTTATTTACAGTGGCAGTATCCGTTTACAATGTGCCATATCAACACTGTTCAATATTGTTTTGATTAACATCTTGAAAAGCCCGTAAACAATACTAGAAGATAAGTGTTAATCAGCTAATCTCTGGCTTGCGTGAGAACCATTAAGGCAAATATTTGGACACAATTTTAAGACGATACAATCAACCTATCAAAGTCAATTTAATTGTGAAGTGATGGTTTAAGATAATTAAACAACGCGGACCAGTTATTGCGTATTGTTATAACTAAGGACAATATTTACATGAATGTAAGATAAATATATATGAACAAACAAAAGTTGTGAATCGCGAATTTAAACTAACGTTATCTCATTAGCAGAAGATGAAAAATCGTCAATCTTTAATTTACAATTCTTAAGCAATATTCATGAATAACGTTTTATCAAATATTTCTTAAACTTAAAATCTTTATTTTGAAATGTTGGCCAAAACTGACATTAGGTACGATCAAAGCATGTATTAGTTTAAACAGTGTAATAGTATAGTTTTTTAACCTTATATCTACTATTATGTTTTTTAATCATTAAATTGTATACTGATATATGTTGAGAAATAACAAACAAAAACATTGCTATGTTGAAATAGTTCCGATGAAATTGCTATATTCCATACAAAAAGACATGCAAAAGACTCCGTGGCTCAGCGGTAAAGGATTCCGGAGTACGAATCCAGAGGACAGAATAACCGATCCGACTGCCGCTGGGATAATGTTATTTTCTAATGTATTGTTCTCTGTTTTCTGTTTTCATTTGTATTTCTAAAAACCTCTCAATAATATAATATTATTTTTCTTGATTTTTTTTCAAAATTATGGAAGCGTATATCATTCATACTGGTATTGTGACAATGTAGTCTTGTCGACTTGTCAAAATTATGTCGACGTGTTAATGTACTTAGTGTTTATGCTGACATTAGTTTGATCGACAAATCAGGCTGCCCACGCTACGTCGACTTTCATGATGATAACTCGTCAAGCCATCCTCAACTAGTTATGTCGATAGAATATAAGTCGTTATATCCACCTGATGTAAATGAGTGGACAAGTCGACATTATTTGACAATATGTCGTGTTATAACTCGTCAAGCCAACATAAAACAAGTCGCCAAGACAACATGACCACATTATCAGGGTATAGGATGTACGTTTCCATACGTATAACATAAAACAAGTTGTCAATACTACATGATCACATTATAAGAGTATACGATGTACGCTTCCATACGTATTCATATGCTTCCATACGTACAACATAAAACAAGTCGACATGACAACATGATCACATTATCAGAGTATACGATGTACGCTTCCATACTTATAACATAAAACAAGTCGACAAGACAGCATTATCAGTGTATACGATGTACGCTTCCATACTTATAACATAAAACAAGTCGACAAGACTGCATTATCAGTGTATACGATGTACGCTTCCATACATATAACATAAAACAAGTCGACAAGACTGCATTATCAGTGTATACGATGTACGCTTCCATACATATAACATAAAACAAGTCGACAAGACTGCATTATCAGTGTATACGATGTACGCTTCCATACATATAACATAAAACAAGTCGTCAAGACTGCATTATCAGTGTATACGATGTACGCTTCCATACATATAACATAAAACAAGTCGACAAGACAGCATTATCAGTGTATACGATGTACGTTTCCAGATGTACGCTTCCATACGTATAACATAAAACAAGTCGACAAGACTGCATTATCAGTGTATACGATGTACGCTTCCATACATATAACATAAAACAAGTCGACAAGACTGCATTATCAGTGTATACGATGTACGCTTCCATACATATAACATAAAACAAGTCGACAAGACTGCATTATCAGTGTATACGATGTACGCTTCCATACATATAACATAAAACAAGTCGACAAGACTGCATTATCAGTGTATACGATGTACGCTTCCATACATATAACATAAAACAAGTCGACAAGACTGCATTATCAGTGTATACGATGTACGCTTCCATACTTATAACATAAAACAAGTCGACAAGACTGCATTATCAGTGTATACGATGTACGCTTCCATACATATAACATAAAACAAGTCGACAAGACTGCATTATCAGTGTATACGATGTACGCTTCCATACATATAACATAAAACAAGTCGACAAGACTGCATTATCAGTGTATACGATGTACGCTTCCATACATATAACATAAAACAAGTCGACAAGACTGCATTATCAGTGTATACGATGTACGCTTCCATACATATAACATAAAACAAGTCGACAAGACTGCATTATCAGTGTATACGATGTACGCTTCCATACATATAACATAAAACAAGTCGTCAAGACTACATGGCCACATTATCAGAATATACGATGAAAGCTTCCATACGTATATATAAGTATAAATATACACTGTTTGCACGCCAAACAAAGATGATATTGTTCTTGCTTGTCTTTTCCTTAACCCATTATCATAGAAGATATTGCTACAATTCATTTCACTTGGAGGAACATTACCCCATGGTTTGACAGGTGCTTCTCATTTGTGCTAATCATGTAGTCTTTATAAAATATTTACAAAAATCATATCATGGAAACATTCAAGGGCTTTTTATGTTGAATCATCCTCGTTTTGAAAAATCACGAGTCGTAGACTTTATTAGAGCTTGTCTGATATTTACTTAGAGAAAATGTCTGATTTAGTACGCGATTAGTGTAAATAAAGCCTATGTGACAAAAAAGATAAACATGGATACATCTAATTACTCGGGATATAAATAAGTTTTGCCTTATTTGATTGCCAAAACGGACGATTTAAGTTGAAGTTTGCAGGTTGCTTATGGGACATGCCCCTTGAGCACTCTGAATACTTTGGTACTCTAAATAAGAACTTTCTGATTCTAAGTTCCACCATAAAACAAACGCGTGGTATCTAAGTTGAGTGTGATATTCCTATTATTTATTGCACGCAATACATTACCTCGCTGCCAGAATAATGAAACACCTGTATGTACGAACACTTGTGACATTTGGACGCAACACTTAATATAAGGACCAAGTTTGGTTAGTTTGTTGCAAAATGAAACATATTGACTAAATTCAGAGGGCATGTCCCATAGACCCATATGACTATGTTGTATAAAAAGGTTATTATATTATATGGTCTTACATTCACGTTTGGAGCAGTTTCTTAAATCTTTACAGAGTTTCAGAAAACTATTTGATCTATATGATACTGAAGAACTTGCCTTAAAGGTTAAGAAATCAAAGGTTTCACAAATATTTTCAGTTCAAAAAAATTAGAGTAGTTTTAATGAAATCGAATGGTAAAATAGCATGTAATGGAATACAAGAACTATACAACGAATGATGATCGCCAATTCCAATACATTTTGCGTACCGAGCAGTTTCGGTGGTTTGATGTGTCTTCAGCCGCTCTGCATGGAATTCAATATATTCATAAACTATGTAATATCCCACGCTTGTGCCAACAGAGCATCGGTTACATGAGTGTATGTATATTTGACGTGATTATTGCAACAAATCAATGATTAAAACAATGGCCAATTGTATAGATGATCAGGAAAATAGAAATAAATAAACATAATTAATATCATATTTACTTTTATGCTATTTATTTCAAATGTATGAACTCATGATGCATAGTCGATAGACCGAAGAAAGGAATCTACAACGCAAAATCATCTGTTAGAACATTCGGCGCAAATATGTCATTACAGTCGCACGAGTTAAAACATGGTTAAACAGTATTTACATTGCACATATAATATCTTTACATTCACCATAAAAGCTCTACAGAGCTTATGTTTGTACAATACATGTCTTTCCGGCTAAAATCTGTAATAAAATTGTCTTTTTTAGTACAAGCTGAATGCTAGGTTGTAACCTTTGTCTTCTTTGCGCATTCACCTCCTAGCGTCACCTGGATGTTTTCAATCGTAAAAGTACAGTATAACTTGTCAAAGACACGATTGTTTTAGCATTCACCGGCTTAAGATTAAAATACAAACTTGTACAAACTTTCTCGTAAGGGCTTCAAATAAATCTGCATGTCAATATTAAGAGACTACCACCCCGATCTGAAAATATCCTTTCCTATAGAGAGATAAGCTCACTGGATTAGTAGATATAATCTTCATAAAGAAGTTTTAAACCTGTCATACCCCTTGAAAGGGAAATGTCATCCTTTTGTATATGCAGGGGATTCGATTGATTAAAATCAAACATTTTGTATTCTTATCAAATTGTAGGGGACGTGGTCGTACAATCAAATGTTCACATTATGTATTTAAATAAATATATGTTGAAAGATTTCTCTGTTAAACGATTTAACCGCTATTTGTTTAAGATGTTTGGTCGACCTTTTTCTCGGTTCTTCAGTTATTCCAAAATGTTATCAGTTCAAACTCGCAACATAAATGATCAAATTCACTTTTATATATATAAGTTCAATATTTCAAATAAAGAGGTTGGAACACGCCATTTTCATTCGCGCTTTATATACGTGCATGTCAGAAACCACAGGTCATTTTTACCAAATGTATCGATGCAG